>NW_027175461.1:0-205828 GCF_028021215.1 Eschrichtius robustus
TGCTCAGGGGCACTGCAATTCACAAACCTGCAGAGTTATAACTGATAACTCTCGTCCACAAATATATTGAGGGAAGGCAACGAAGAGGATTTGAAAGCAAGGCAGAATTGCAGGAAACTGATTTCAGGAGGTAGATTCGAATCACCTTTAAAGCACAGGAAAAGCGGCAAAACCTCGACCATGATGCCCTTGGCCAAAAAGGGCGTATGCGTTTTTTCCTGAATATATTCAGGAAAAAACGCATACGCCCTTTTTGGCCAACCAAGCAACCTGGAAAGGCAAATCAGCGCTACAAAGAAGTCTCGCTTCCCATCGGTCAAAAGGACCATGCTGAATAAGGTGTCAAAACCAGAAATGCAGGGCAGGCCATGGAGAAACGGGAGCCTTGCTACGCTGATGGGCGGGATGTAAATTGCCAACAGCCACTCTGGAGAAGTGTACGGTGTGTCCTGAAACACCTAAAAAACGCAGCTTAGAGAGCATAGGGCACTTCCACTCATGGGCGTATAAATTGGGAAAACTAAAAATCAGCAAGACACAGGCACCCCAAAGTTTAGGGCTGCTCTGCTGACAAGAACCTCCATTCCTTACACCTTAAATATCCCAGGAAAGAGAAAAATGGATAAAGACGTTGTGGTCCATATGTACAATGGAATATCACTCAGCCATGAAATCAACGTCATAAGGCTAGTGGCAGCATGATGAGTGGATTTAGGTACGACGATTCTAAGTGAAATAAGTCAAACAGAAAACGACACTTATCATAAGATATCACTTATAGAGGGAATGTAAAAACCGCTACTCTTGAACTGAATTACAAAACAGAACAGAGTCACACGTTTAGAAAACACACTATGGCTGCTTAACGGGAAAGGTGAGGTGGGGTGATGCGTAAAATAAGGGTTTCAAATTAGCTCAGATACCGTTCCATAAACCCAATATGTAATAGACAAGACCTACTCCTTGCTCAGTGAACTGGACTCAACACCCCCTATTCAACGTCCAAGAATATATCTGACTAGTAAGAATCTTAAAACCTATGTGTTGATATCCCTCTGTAAGTGAGTCAAGTGGGTTTAAAGCGGCCTAAACACAGCAGTGAAAAGCAGCTAAACCCCATTATAAAAATCAACTACTTTTAAAAACCCGTGAAACAAAGACAGTGAAAGAGAGAGAAATTCTTACAAAATTCGTTCAGGGGCTGTGATGCCACCTGGATTGACCATATCTAGACCCACTGCTGATTGAGACATAAGGGTGAACACTCTTAGGGCTGAGAGGTTTGGTGAGGTTGGGTGAGCAAACGCAGACCCTTTAAAGTAATACTGCGTGGTACCCATCCCATGGGTCCCAAATCTCCAGGTTCAAGGGCATCTTCCTACATCGAAAACATGCATGAGACACCCAGAAGATGGTACACAGTGTGATCGGGAAAGGTTTCTAAAACGCACCTCATTTCTCATCTCCTTGTACTCGGGTTCGCCATTCCAGCCGCTTTACTAGCAATCTCCCTCCTTGGAGAATCAGCACCTTTAACCTCCTGTTCCGTACCGGTTGCCATTTGTCCTGAGGATGAACGGGAAGAGGGCGAAACAATGAGAGACTATCTCTAGGTGTTGGTGCAGGCACAGGTCACTCTATTTTCCCATCAGGAAGAAGAATTAACCAGAGGCTCAGCCTGCCGCCCGGAACCAGAAGAGGGCCTGAAGCAATCCTGCGCTTTTGCGGCCAGCTCCCAAAAAAGCGAGTTGAAAAATGGAGCTCAGGGGCACTGCAATTCACAAACCTGCAGAGTTATAAATGATAACTCTCGTCCACAAATATATTGAGGGAAGGCAACGAAGAGGATTTGAAAGCAAGGCGAAATTGCAGGAAACTGATTTCAGGAGGTAGATTCGAATCGTCTTTAAAGCACAGGAAAAGCGGCAAAACCTCGACAATGATGCCCTTGGCCAAAAAGGGCGTATGCGTTTTTTCCTGAATATATTCAGGAAAAAACGCATACGCCCTTTTTGGCCAACCAAGCAACCTGGAAAGGCAAATCAGCGCTACAAAGAAGTCTCGCTTCCCATTGGTCAAAAGGACCATGCTGAATAAAGTGTCAAAACCAGAAATGCAGGGCAGGCCATGGAGAAACGGGAGCCTTGCTACGCTGATGGGCGGGATGTAAATTGCCATAGCCACTCTGGAGAAGTGTACGGTGTGTCCTGAAACACCTAAAAAACGCAGCTTAGAGAGCATAGGGCACTTCCACTCATGGGCGTATAAATTGGGAAAACTAAAAATCAGCAAGACACAGGCACCCCAAAGTTTAGGGCTGCTCTGCTGACAAGAACCTCCACTTCCTTACACCTTAAATATCCCAGGAAAGAGAAAAATGGATAAAGACGTTGTGGTCCTTATGTACAATGGAATATCACTCAGCCATGAAATCAACGTCATAAGGCTAGTGGCAGCATGATGAGTGGATTTAGGTACGACGATTCTAAGTGAAATAAGTCAAACAGAAAACGACACTTATCATAAGATATCACTTATAGAGGGAATGTAAAAACCGCTACACTTGAACTGAATTACAAAACAGAACAGAGTCACACGTTTAGAAAACACACTATGGCTGCTTAACGGGAAAGGTGAGGTGGGGGTGATGCGTAAAATAAGGGTTTCAAATTAGCTCAGATACCGTTCCATAAACCCAATATGTAATAGACAAGACCTACTCCTTGCTCAGTGAACTGGACTCAACACCCCCTATTCAACGTCCAAGAATATATCTGACTAGTAAGAATCTTAAAACCTATGTGTTGATATCCCTCTGTAAGTGAGTCAAGTGGGTTTAAAGCGGCCTAAACACAGCAGTGAAAAGCAGCTAAACCCCATTATAAAAATCAACTACTTTTAAAAACCCGTGAAACAAAGACAGTGAAAGAGAGAGAAATTCTTACAAAATTCGTTCAGGGGCTGTGATGCCACCTGGATTGACCATATCTAGACCCACTGCTGATTGAGACATAAGGGTGAACACTCTTGGGGCTGAGAGGTTTGGTGAGGTTGGGTGAGCAAACGCAGACCCTTTAAAGTAATACTGCGTGGTACCCATCCCATGGGTCCCAAATCTCCAGGTTCAAGGGCATCTTCCTACATCGAAAACATGCATGAGACACCCAGAAGATGGTACACAGTGTGATCGGAAAGGTTTCTAAAACGCACCTCATTTCTCATCTCCTTGTACTCGGGTTCGCCATTCCAGCCGCTTTACTAGCAATCTCCCTCCTTGGAGAATCAGCACCTTTAACCTCCTGTTCCGTACCGGTTGCCATTTGTCCTGAGGATGAACGGGAAGAGGGCGAAACAATGAGAGACTAGCTCTAGGTGTTGGGGCAGGCACACGTCACTCTATTTTCCCATCAGAAGAAGAATTAACCAGAGGCTCAGCCTGCCGCCCGGAACGAGAATAGGGCCTGAAGCAATCCTGCGCTTTTGCGGCCAGCTCCCAAAAAAGCGAGTTGAAAAATGGAGCTCAGGGGCACTGCAATTCACAAACCTGCAGAGTTATAACTGATAACTCTCGTCCACAAATATATTGAGGGAAGGCAACGAAGAGGATTTGAAAGCAAGGCAGAATTGCAGGAAACTGATTTCAGGAGGTAGATTCGAATCACCTTTAAAGCACAGGAAAAGCGGCAAAACCTCGACCATGATGCCCTTGGCCAAAAAGGGCGTATGCGTTTTTTCCTGAATATATTCAGGAAAAAACGCATACGCCCTTTTTGGCCAACCAAGCAACCTGGAAAGGCAAATCAGCGCTACAAAGAAGTCTCGCTTCCCATCGGTCAAAAGGACCATGCTGAATAAGGTGTCAAAACCAGAAATGCAGGGCAGGCCATGGAGAAACGGGAGCCTTGCTACGCTGATGGGCGGGATGTAAATTGCCAACAGCCACTCTGGAGAAGTGTACGGTGTGTCCTGAAACACCTAAAAAACGCAGCTTAGAGAGCATAGGGCACTTCCACTCATGGGCGTATAAATTGGGAAAACTAAAAATCAGCAAGACACAGGCACCCCAAAGTTTAGGGCTGCTCTGCTGACAAGAACCTCCATTTCCTTACACCTTAAATATCCCAGGAAAGAGAAAAATGGATAAAGACGTTGTGGTCCATATGTACAATGGAATATCACTCAGCCATGAAATCAACGTCATAAGGCTAGTGGCAGCATGATGAGTGGATTTAGGTACGACGATTCTAAGTGAAATAAGTCAAACAGAAAACGACACTTATCATAAGATATCACTTATAGAGGGAATGTAAAAACCGCTACTCTTGAACTGAATTACAAAACAGAACAGAGTCACACGTTTAGAAAACACACTATGGCTGCTTAACGGGAAAGGTGAGGTGGGGTGATGCGTAAAATAAGGGTTTCAAATTAGCTCAGATACCGTTCCATAAACCCAATATGTAATAGACAAGACCTACTCCTTGCTCAGTGAACTGGACTCAACACCCCCTATTCAACGTCCAAGAATATATCTGACTAGTAAGAATCTTAAAACCTATGTGTTGATATCCCTCTGTAAGTGAGTCAAGTGGGTTTAAAGCGGCCTAAACACAGCAGTGAAAAGCAGCTAAACCCCATTATAAAAATCAACTACTTTTAAAAACCCGTGAAACAAAGACAGTGAAAGAGAGAGAAATTCTTACAAAATTCGTTCAGGGGCTGTGATGCCACCTGGATTGACCATATCTAGACCCACTGCTGATTGAGACATAAGGGTGAACACTCTTAGGGCTGAGAGGTTTGGTGAGGTTGGGTGAGCAAACGCAGACCCTTTAAAGTAATACTGCGTGGTACCCATCCCATGGGTCCCAAATCTCCAGGTTCAAGGGCATCTTCCTACATCGAAAACATGCATGAGACACCCAGAAGATGGTACACCGTGTGATCGGGAAAGGTTTCTAAAACGCACCTCATTTCTCATCTCCTTGTGCTCGGGTTCGCCATTCCAGACGCTTTACTAGCAATCTCCCTCCTTGGAGAATCAGCACCTTTAACCTCCTGTTCCGTCCAGGTTGCCATTTGTCCTGAGGATGAACGGGAAGAGAGCGAAACAATGAGAGACTAGCTCAAGAAGTTGGGGCAGGCACAGGTCACTCTATTTTCCCATCAGGAAGAAGAATTAACCACAGGCTCAGCCTGCCGCCCGGAACCAGAATAGGGTCTGAAGCAATCCTGCGCTTTTGCGGCCAGCGCCCAAAAAAGCGAGTTGAAAAATGGAGCTCAGGGGCACTGCAATTCACAAACCTGCAGAGTTATAACTGATAACTCTCATCCACAAATATATTGAGGGAAGGCAACGAAGAGAATTTGAAAGCAAGGCAGAATTGCAGAAAACTGATTTCAGGAGGTAGATTCGAATCGCCTTTAAAGCACAGGATAAGCGGCAAAACCTCGACAATGATGCCATTGGCCAAAAAGGGCGTATGCGTTTTTTCCTGAATATATTCAGGAAAAAACGCATACGCCCTTTTTGGCCAACCAAGCAACCTGGAAAGGCAAATCAGCGCTACAGAGAAGTCTCGCTTCCCATCGGTCAAAAGGACCATGCTGAATAAGGTGTCAAAACCTGAAATGCAGGGCAGGCCATGGAGAAACGGGAGCCTTGCTACGCTGATGGGCGGGATGTAAATTGCCATAGCCACTCTGGAGAAGTGTACGGTGTGTCCTGAAACACCTAAAAAACGCAGCTTAGAAGAGCATAGGGCACTTCCACTCATGGGCGTATAAATTGGGAAAACTAAAAATCAGCAAGACACAGGCACCCCAAAGTTTAGGGCTGCTCTGCTGACAAGAACCTCCACTTCCTTACACCTTAAATATCCCAGGAAAGAGAAAAATGGATAAAGACGTTGTGGTCCTTATGTACAATGGAATATCACTCAGCCATGAAATCAACGTCATAAGGCTAGTGGCAGCATGATGAGTGGATTTAGGTACGACGATTCTAAGTGAAATAAGTCAAACAGAAAACGACACTTATCATAAGATATCACTTATAGAGGGAATGTAAAAACCGCTACACTTGAACTGAATTACAAAACAGAACAGAGTCACACGTTTAGAAAACACACTATGGCTGCTTAACGGGAAAGGTGAGGTGGGGTGATGCGTAAAATAAGGGTTTCAAATTAGCTCAGATACCGTTCCATAAACCCAATATGTAATAGACAAGACCTACTCCTTGCTCAGTGAACTGGACTCAACACCCCCTATTCAACGTCCAAGAATATATCTGACTAGTAAGAATCTTAAAACCTATGTGTTGATATCCCTCTGTAAGTGAGTCAAGTGGGTTTAAAGCGGCCTAAACACAGCAGTGAAAAGCAGCTAAACCCCATTATAAAAATCAACTACTTTTAAAAACCCGTGAAACAAAGACAGTGAAAGAGAGAGAAATTCTTACAAAATTCGTTCAGGGGCTGTGATGCCACCTGGATTGACCATATCTAGACCCACTGCTGATTGAGACATAAGGGTGAACACTCTTGGGGCTGAGAGGTTTGGTGAGGTTGGGTGAGCAAACGCAGACCCTTTAAAGTAATACTGCGTGGTACCCATCCCATGGGTCCCAAATCTCCAGGTTCAAGGGCATCTTCCTACATCGAAAACATGCATGAGACACCCAGAAGATGGTACACAGTGTGATCGGGAAAGGTTTCTAAAACGCACCTCATTTCTCATCTCCTTGTACTCGGGTTCGCCATTCCAGCCGCTTTACTAGCAATCTCCCTCCTTGGAGAATCAGCACCTTTAACCTCCTGTTCCGTACCGGTTGCCATTTGTCCTGAGGATGAACGGGAAGAGGGCGAAACAATGAGAGACTAGCTCTAGGTGTTGGGGCAGGCACACGTCACTCTATTTTCCCATCAGGAAGAAGAATTAACCAGAGGCTCAGCCTGCCGCCCGGAACGAGAATAGGGCCTGAAGCAATCCTGCGCTTTTGCGGCCAGCTCCCAAAAAAGCGAGTTGAAAAATGGAGCTCAGGGGCACTGCAATTCACAAACCTGCAGAGTTATAACTGATAACTCTCGTCCACAAATATATTGAGGGAAGGCAACGAAGAGGATTTGAAAGCAAGGCAGAATTGCAGGAAACTGATTTCAGGAGGTAGATTCGAATCACCTTTAAAGCACAGGAAAAGCGGCAAAACCTCGACCATGATGCCCTTGGCCAAAAAGGGCGTATGCGTTTTTTCCTGAATATATTCAGGAAAAAACGCATACGCCCTTTTTGGCCAACCAAGCAACCTGGAAAGGCAAATCAGCGCTACAAAGAAGTCTCGCTTCCCATCGGTCAAAAGGACCATGCTGAATAAGGTGTCAAAACCAGAAATGCAGGGCAGGCCATGGAGAAACGGGAGCCTTGCTACGCTGATGGGCGGGATGTAAATTGCCAACAGCCACTCTGGAGAAGTGTACGGTGTGTCCTGAAACACCTAAAAAACGCAGCTTAGAGAGCATAGGGCACTTCACTCATGGGCGTATAAATTGGGAAAACTAAAAATCAGCAAGACACAGGCACCCCAAAGTTTAGGGCTGCTCTGCTGACAAGAACCTCCATTTCCTTACACCTTAAATATCCCAGGAAAGAGAAAAATGGATAAAGACGTTGTGGTCCATATGTACAATGGAATATCACTCAGCCATGAAATCAACGTCATAAGGCTAGTGGCAGCATGATGAGTGGATTTAGGTACGACGATTCTAAGTGAAATAAGTCAAACAGAAAACGACACTTATCATAAGATATCACTTATAGAGGGAATGTAAAAACCGCTACTCTTGAACTGAATTACAAAACAGAACAGAGTCACACGTTTAGAAAACACACTATGGCTGCTTAACGGGAAAGGTGAGGTGGGGTGATGCGTAAAATAAGGGTTTCAAATTAGCTCAGATACCGTTCCATAAACCCAATATGTAATAGACAAGACCTACTCCTTGCTCAGTGAACTGGACTCAACACCCCCTATTCAACGTCCAAGAATATATCTGACTAGTAAGAATCTTAAAACCTAGTGTTGATATCCCTCTGTAAGTGAGTCAAGTGGGTTTAAAGCGGCCTAAACACAGCAGTGAAAAGCAGCTAAACCCCATTATAAAAATCAACTACTTTTAAAAACCCGTGAAACAAAGACAGTGAAAGAGAGAGAAATTCTTACAAAATTCGTTCAGGGGCTGTGATGCCACCTGGATTGACCATATCTAGACCCACTGCTGATTGAGACATAAGGGTGAACACTCTTGGGGCTGAGAGGTTTGGTGAGGTTGGGTGAGCAAACGCAGACCCTTTAAAGTAATACTGCGTGGTACCCATCCCATGGGTCCCAAATCTCCAGGTTCAAGGGCATCTTCCTACATCGAAAACATGCATGAGACACCCAGAAGATGGTACACAGTGTGATCGGGAAAGGTTTCTAAAACGCACCTCATTTCTCATCTCCTTGTACTCGGGTTCGCCATTCCAGCCGCTTTACTAGCAATCTCCCTCCTTGGAGAATCAGCACCTTTAACCTCCTGTTCCGTACCGGTTGCCATTTGTCCTGAGGATGAACGGGAAGAGGGCGAAACAATGAGAGACTATCTCTAGGTGTTGGGGCAGGCACACGTCACTCTATTTTCCCATCAGGAAGAAGAATTAACCAGAGGCTCAGCCTGCCGCCCGGAACGAGAATAGGGCCTGAAGCAATCCTGCGCTTTTGCGGCCAGCTCCCAAAAAAGCGAGTTGAAAAATGGAGCTCAGGGGCACTGCAATTCACAAACCTGCAGAGTTATAACTGATAACTCTCGTCCACAAATATATTGAGGGAAGGCAACGAAGAGGATTTGAAAGCAAGGCAGAATTGCAGGAAACTGATTTCAGGAGGTAGATTCGAATCACCTTTAAAGCACAGGAAAAGCGGCAAAACCTCGACCATGATGCCCTTGGCCAAAAAGGGCGTATGCGTTTTTTCCTGAATATATTCAGGAAAAAACGCATACGCCCTTTTTGGCCAACCAAGCAACCTGGAAAGGCAAATCAGCGCTACAAAGAAGTCTCGCTTCCCATCGGTCAAAAGGACCATGCTGAATAAGGTGTCAAAACCAGAAATGCAGGGCAGGCCATGGAGAAACGGGAGCCTTGCTACGCTGATGGGCGGGATGTAAATTGCCAACAGCCACTCTGGAGAAGTGTACGGTGTGTCCTGAAACACCTAAAAAACGCAGCTTAGAGAGCATAGGGCACTTCCACTCATGGGCGTATAAATTGGGAAAACTAAAAATCAGCAAGACACAGGCACCCCAAAGTTTAGGGCTGCTCTGCTGACAAGAACCTCCATTTCCTTACACCTTAAATATCCCAGGAAAGAGAAAAATGGATAAAGACGTTGTGGTCCATATGTACAATGGAATATCACTCAGCCATGAAATCAACGTCATAAGGCTAGTGGCAGCATGATGAGTGGATTTAGGTACGACGATTCTAAGTGAAATAAGTCAAACAGAAAACGACACTTATCATAAGATATCACTTATAGAGGGAATGTAAAAACCGCTACTCTTGAACTGAATTACAAAACAGAACAGAGTCACACGTTTAGAAAACACACTATGGCTGCTTAACGGGAAAGGTGAGGTGGGGTGATGCGTAAAATAAGGGTTTCAAATTAGCTCAGATACCGTTCCATAAACCCAATATGTAATAGACAAGACCTACTCCTTGCTCAGTGAACTGGACTCAACACCCCCTATTCAACGTCCAAGAATATATCTGACTAGTAAGAATCTTAAAACCTATGTGTTGATATCCCTCTGTAAGTGAGTCAAGTGGGTTTAAAGCGGCCTAAACACAGCAGTGAAAAGCAGCTAAACCCCATTATAAAAATCAACTACTTTTAAAAACCCGTGAAACAAAGACAGTGAAAGAGAGAGAAATTCTTACAAAATTCGTTCAGGGGCTGTGATGCCACCTGGATTGACCATATCTAGACCCACTGCTGATTGAGACATAAGGGTGAACACTCTTAGGGCTGAGAGGTTTGGTGAGGTTGGGTGAGCAAACGCAGACCCTTTAAAGTAATACTGCGTGGTACCCATCCCATGGGTCCCAAATCTCCAGGTTCAAGGGCATCTTCCTACATCGAAAACATGCATGAGACACCCAGAAGATGGTACACAGTGTGATCGGGAAAGGTTTCTAAAACGCACCTCATTTCTCATCTCCTTGTACTCGGGTTCGCCATTCCAGCCGCTTTACTAGCAATCTCCCTCCTTGGAGAATCAGCACCTTTAACCTCCTGTTCCGTACCGGTTGCCATTTGTCCTGAGGATGAACGGGAAGAGGGCGAAACAATGAGAGACTATCTCTAGGTGTTGGTGCAGGCACAGGTCACTCTATTTTCCCATCAGGAAGAAGAATTAACCAGAGGCTCAGCCTGCCGCCCGGAACCAGAAGAGGGCCTGAAGCAATCCTGCGCTTTTGCGGCCAGCTCCCAAAAAAGCGAGTTGAAAAATGGAGCTCAGGGGCACTGCAATTCACAAACCTGCAGAGTTATAAATGATAACTCTCGTCCACAAATATATTGAGGGAAGGCAACGAAGAGGATTTGAAAGCAAGGCGAAATTGCAGGAAACTGATTTCAGGAGGTAGATTCGAATCGTCTTTAAAGCACAGGAAAAGCGGCAAAACCTCGACAATGATGCCCTTGGCCAAAAAGGGCGTATGCGTTTTTTCCTGAATATATTCAGGAAAAAACGCATACGCCCTTTTTGGCCAACCAAGCAACCTGGAAAGGCAAATCAGCGCTACAAAGAAGTCTCGCTTCCCATCGGTCAAAAGGACCATGCTGAATAAAGTGTCAAAACCAGAAATGCAGGGCAGGCCATGGAGAAACGGGAGCCTTGCTACGCTGATGGGCGGGATGTAAATTGCCAACAGCCACTCTGGAGAAGTGTACGGTGTGTCCTGAAACACCTAAAAAACTCAGCTTAGAGAGCATAGGGCACTTCCACTCATGGGCGTATAAATTGGGAAAACTAAAAATCAGCAAGACACAGGCACCCCAAAGTTTAGGGCTACTCTGCTGACAAGAACCTCCACTTCCTTGCACCTTAAATATCCCAGGAAAGAGAAAAATGGATAAAGACGTTGTGGTCCTTATGTACAATGGAATATCACTCAGCCATGAAATCAACGTCATAAGGCTAGTGGCAGCATGATGAGTGGATTTAGGTACGACGATTCTAAGTGAAATAAGTCAAACAGAAAACGACACTTATCATAAGATATCACTTATAGAGGGAATGTAAAAACCGCTACACTTGAACTGAATTACAAAACAGAACAGAGTCACACGTTTAGAAAACACACTATGGCTGCTTAACGGGAAAGGTGAGGTGGGGTGATGCGTAAAAGAAGGGTTTCAAATTAGCTTAGATACCGTTCCATAAACCCAGTATGTAATAGACAAGACCTACTCCTTGCTCAGTGAACTTGACTCAACAGCCCCTATTCAAAGCCCAAGAATATATCTGACTAGTAAGAATCTTAAAACCTATGTGTTGATATCCCTCTGTAACTGAGTCAAGTGGGTGTAAAGCGGCCTAACCACAGCAGTGAAAAGCAGCTAAACCCCATTATAAAAATCAACTACTTTTAAAAACCCGTGAAACAAAGACAGTGAAAGAGAGAAATTCTTACAAAATTCGTTCAGGGGCTGTGATGCCACCTGGATTGACCATATCTAGACCCACTGCTGATTGAGACATAAGGGTGAACACTTTTGGGGCTGAGAGGTTTGGTGAGGTTGCGTGAGCAAACGCAGACCCTTTAAAGTAATACTGCGTCGTACCCATCCCATTGGTCCCAAATCTCCAGGTTCAAGGGCATCTTCCTACATCGAAAACATGCATGAGAAACCCAGAAGATGGTACACCGTGTGATCGGGAAAGGTTTCTAAAACGCACCTCATTTCTCATCTCCTTGTGCTCGGGTTCGCCATTCCAGCCGCTTTACTAGCAATCTCCCTCCTTGGAGAATCAGCACCTTTAACCTCCTGTTCCGTCCAGGTTGCCATTTGTCCTGAGGATGAACGGGAAGAGGGCGAAACAATGAGAGACTAGCTCAAGAAGTTGGGGCAGGCACAGGTCACTCTATTTTCCCATCAGGAAGAAGAAATAACCACAGGCTCAGCGTGCCGCCCGGAACCAGAATAGGGCCTGAAGCAATCCTGCGCTTTTGCGGCCAGCTCCCAAAAAAGCGAGTTGAAAAATGGAGCTCAGGGGCACTGCAATTCACAAACCTGCAGAGTTATAACTGATAACTCTCATCCACAAATATATTGAGGGAAGGCAACGAAGAGGATTTGAAAGCAAGGCAGAATTGCAGGAAACTGATTTCAGGAGGTAGATTCGAATCACCTTTAAAGCACAGGAAAAGCGGCAAAACCTCGACAATGATGCCCTTGGCCAAAAAGGGCGTATGCGTTTTTTCCTGAATATATTCAGGAAAAAACGCATACGCCCTTTTTGGCCAACCAAGCAACCTGGAAAGGCAAATCAGCGCTACAAAGAAGTCTCGCTTCCCATCGGTCAAAAGGACCATGCTGAATAAGGTGTCAAAACCAGAAATGCAGGGCAGGCCATGGAGAAACGGGAGCCTTGCTACGCTGATGGGCGGGATGTAAATTGCCAACAGCCACTCTGGAGAAGTGTACGGTGTGTCCTGAAACACCTAAAAAACGCAGCTTAGAGAGCATAGGGCACTTCCACTCATGGGCGTATAAATTGGGAAAACTAAAAATCAGCAAGACACAGGCACCCCAAAGTTTAGGGCTGCTCTGCTGACAAGAACCTCCACTTCCTTACACCTTAAATATCCCAGGAAAGAGAAAAATGGATAAAGACGTTGTGGTCCTTATGTACAATGGAATATCACTCAGCCATGAAATCAACGTCATAAGGCTAGTGGCAGCATGATGAGTGGATTTAGGTACGACGATTCTAAGTGAAATAAGTCAAACAGAAAACGACACTTATCATAAGATATCACTTATAGAGGGAATGTAAAAACCGCTACACTTGAACTGAATTACAAAACAGAACAGAGTCACACGTTTAGAAAACACACTATGGCTGCTTAACGGGAACGGTGAGGTGGGGTGATGCGTAAAATAAGGGTTTCAAATTAGCTCAGATACCGTTCCATAAACCCAATATGTAATAGACAAGACCTACTCCTTGCTCAGTGAACTGGACTCAACACCCCCTATTCAACGTCCAAGAATATATCTGACTAGTAAGAATCTTAAAACCTATGTGTTGATATCCCTCTGTAAGTGAGTCAAGTGGGTTTAAAGCGGCCTAAACACAGCAGTGAAAATCAGCTAAACCCCATTATAAAAATCAACTACTTTTAAACCCCGTGAAACAAAGACAGTGAAAGAGAGAGAAATTCTTACAAAATTCGTTCAGGGGCTGTGATGCCACCTGGATTGACCATATCTAGACCCACTGCTGATTGAGACATAAGGGTGAACACTCTTGGGGCTGAGAGGTTTGGTGAGGTTGGGTGAGCAAACGCAGACCCTTTAAAGTAATACTGCGTGGTACCCATCCCATGGGTCCCAAATCTCCAGGTTCAAGGGCATCTTCCTACATCGAAAACATGCATGAGACACCCAGAAGATGGTACACAGTGTGATCGGGAAAGGTTTCTAAAACGCACCTCATTTCTCATCACCTTGTGCTGGGGTTCGCCATTCCAGCCGCTTTACTAGCAATCTCCCTCCTTGGAGAATCAGCACCTTTAACCTCCTGTTCCGTCCAGGTTGCCATTTGTCCTGAGGATGAACGGGAAGAGGGCGAAACAATGAGAGACTAGCTCAAGAAGTTGGGGCAGGCACAGGTCACTCTATTTTCCCATCAGGAAGAAGAATTAACCACAGGCTCAGCCTGCCGCCCGGAACCAGAATAGGGTCTGAAGCAATCCTGCGCTTTTGCGGCCAGCGCCCAAAAAAGCGAGTTGAAAAATGGAGCTCAGGGGCACTGCAATTCACAAACCTGCAGAGTTATAACTGATAACTCTCGTCCACAAATATATTGAGGGAAGGCAACGAAGAGGATTTGAAAGCAAGGCAGAATTGCAGGAAACTGATTTCAGGAGGTAGATTCGAAACGCCTTTAAAGCACAGGAAAAGAGGCAAAACCTCGACAATGATGCCCTTGGCCAAAAAGGGCGTATGCGTTTTTTCCTGAATATATTCAGGAAAAAACGCATACGCCCTTTTCGGCCAACCAAGCAACCTGGAAAGGCAAATCAGCGCTACAAAGAAGTCTCGCTCCCCATCGGTCAAAAGGACCATGCTGAATAAGGTGTCAAAACCAGAAATGCAGGGCAGGCCATGGAGAAACGGGAGACTTGCTACGCTGATGAGCGGGATGTAAATTGCCAACAGCCACTCTGGAGAAGTGTACGGTGTGTCCTGAAACACCTAAAAAACGCAGCTTAGAGAGCATAGGGCACTTCCACTCATGGGTGTATAAATTGGGAAAACTAATAATCAGCAAGACACAGGCACCCCAAAGTTTAGGGCTGCTCTGCTGACAAGAACCTCCACTTCCTTACACCTTAAATATCCCAGGAAAGAGAAAAAAGGATAAAGACGTTGTGGTCCTTATGTACAATGGAATATCACTCAGCCATGAAATCAACGTCATAAGGCTAGTGGCAGCATGATGAGTGGATTTAGGTACGACGATTCTAAGTGAAATAAGTCAAACAGAAAACGACACTTATCATAAGATATCACTTATAGAGGGAATGTAAAAACCGCTACACTTGAACTGAATTACAAAACAGAACAGAGTCACACGTTTAGAAAACACACTATGGCTGCTTAACGGGAAAGGTGAGGTGGGGTGATGCGTAAAAGAAGGGTTTCAAATTAGCTCAGATACCGTTCCATAAACCCAATATGTAATAGACAAGACCTACTCCTTGCTCAGTGAACTGGACTCAACACCCCCTATTCAACGTCCAAGAATACATCTGACTAGTAAGAATCTTAAAACCTATGTGTTGATATCCCTCTGTAAGTGAGTCAAGTGGGTTTAAAGCGGCCTAAACACAGCAGTGAAATGCAGCTAAACCCCATTATAAAAATCAACTACTTTTAAAAACCCGTGAAACAAAGACAGTGAAAGAGAGAGAAACTCTTACAAAATTCGTTCAGGGGCTGTGATGCCACCTGGATTGACCATATCTAGACCCACTGCTGATTGATACATAAGGGTGAACACTCTTGGGGCTGAGAGGTTTGGTGAGGTTGGGTGAGCAAATGCAGACCATTTAAAGTAATACTGCGTGGTACCCATCCCATGGGTCCCAAATCTCCAGGTTCAAGGGCATCTTCCTACATCGAAAACTTGCATGAGGCACCCAGAAGATGGTACACCGTGTGATCGGGAAAGGTTTCTAAAACTCACCTCATTTCTCATCACCTTGTGCTGGGGTTCGCCATTCCAGACGCTTTACTAGCAATCTCCCTCCTTGGAGAATCAGCACCTTTAACCTCCTGTTCCGTCCAGGTTGCCATTTGTCCTGAGGATGAACGGGAAGAGGGCGAAACAATGAGAGACTAGCTCAAGAATTTGGGGCAGGCACAGGTCACTCTATTTTCCCATCAGGAAGAAGAATTAACCACAGGCTCAGCCTGCCGCCCGGAACCAGAATAGTGTCTGAAGCAATCCTGCGCTTTTGCGGCCAGCGCCCAAAAAAGCGAGTTGAAAAATGGAGCTCAGGGGCACTGCAATTCACAAACCTGCAGAGTTATAACTGATAACTCTCGTCCACAAATATATTGAGGGAAGGCAACGAAGAGGATTTGAAAGCAAGGCAGAATTGCAGGAAACTGATTTCAGGAGGTAGATTCGAAACGCCTTTAAAGCACAGGAAAAGAGGCAAAACCTCGACAATGATGCCCTTGGCCAAAAAGGGCGTATGCGTTTTTTCCTGAATATATTCAGGAAAAAACGCATATGCCCTTTTCGGCCAACCAAGCAACCTGGAAAGGCAAATCAGCGCTACAAAGAAGTCTCACTCCCCATCGGTCAAAAGGACCATGCTGAATAAGGTGTCAAAACCAGAAATGCAGGGCAGGCCATGGAGAAACGGGAGACTTGCTACGCTGATGAGCGGGATGTAAATTGCCAACAGCCACTCTGGAGAAGTGTACGGTGTGTCCTGAAACACCTAAAAAACGCAGCTTAGAGAGCATAGGGCACTTCCACTCATGGGTGTATAAATTGGGAAAACTAAAAATCAGCAAGACACAGGCACCCCAAAGTTTAGGGCTGCTCTGCTGACAAGAACCTCCACTTCCTTACACCTTAAATATCCCAGGAAAGAGAAAAAAGGATAAAGACGTTGTGGTCCTTATGTACAATGGAATATCACTCAGCCATGAAATCAACGTCATAAGGCTAGTGGCAGCATGATGAGTGGATTTAGGTACGACGATTCTAAGTGAAATAAGTCAAACAGAAAACGACACTTAACATAAGATATCACTTATAGAGGGAATGTAAAAACCGCTACACTTGAACTGAATTACAAAACAGAACAGAGTCACACGTTTAGAAAACACACTATGGCTGCTTAACGGGAAAGGTGAGGTGGGGTGATGCGTAAAATAAGGGTTTCAAATTAGCTCAGATACCGTTCCATAAACCCAATATGTAATAGACAAGACCTACTCCTTGCTCAGTGAACTGGACTCAACACCCCCTATTCAACGTCCAAGAATATATCTGACTAGTAAGAATCTTAAAACCTATGTGTTGATATCCCTCTGTAAGTGAGTCAAGTGGGTTTAAAGCGGCCTAAACACAGCAGTGAAATGCAGCTAAACCCCATTATAAAAATCAACTACTTTTAAAAACCCGTGAAACAAAGACAGTGAAAGAGAGAGAAACTCTTACAAAATTCGTTCAGGGGCTGTGATGCCACCTGGATTGACCATATCTAGACCCACTGCTGATTGAGACATAAGGGTGAACACTCTTGGGGCTGAGAGGTTTGGTGAGGTTGGGTGAGCAAATGCAGACCCTTTAAAGTAATACTGCGTGGTACCCATCCCATGGGTCCCAAATCTCCAGGTTCAAGGGCATCTTCCTACATCGAAAACATGCATGAGACACCCAGAAGATGGTACACAGTGTGATCGGGAAAGGTTTCTAAAACGCACCTCATTTCTCATCTCCTTGTACTCGGGTTCGCCATTCCAGCCGCTTTACTAGCAATCTCCCTCCTTGGAGAATCAGCACCTTTAACCTCCTGTTCCGTACCGGTTGCCATTTGTCCTGAGGATGAACGGGAAGAGGGCGAAACAATGAGAGACTAGCTCTAGGTGTTGGGGCAGGCACAGGTCACTCTATTTTCCCATCAGGAAGAAGAATTAACCAGAGGCTCAGCCTGCCGCCCGGAACCAGAAGAGGGCCTGAAGCAATCCTGCGCTTTTGCGGCCAGCTCCCAAAAAAGCGAGTTGAAAAATGGAGCTCAGGGGCACTGCAATTCACAAACCTGCAGAGTTATAACTGATAACTCTCGTCCACAAATATATTGAGGGAAGGCAACGAAGAGGATTTGAAAGCAAGGCAGAATTGCAGGAAACTGATTTCAGGAGGTAGATTCGAATCACCTTTAAAGCACAGGAAAAGCGGCAAAACCTCGACAATGATGCCCTTGGCCAAAAAGGGCGTATGCGTTTTTTCCTGAATATATTCAGGAAAAAACGCATACGCCCTTTTTGGCCAACCAAGCAACCTGGAAAGGCAAATCAGCGCTACAAAGAAGTCTCGCTTCCCATCGGTCAAAAGGACCATGCTGAATAAGGTGTCAAAACCAGAAATGCAGGGCAGGCCATGGAGAAACGGGAGCCTTGCTACGCTGATGGGCGGGATGTAAATTGCCAACAGCCACTCTGGAGAAGTGTACGGTGTGTCCTGAAACACCTAAAAAACGCAGCTTAGAGAGCATAGGGCACTTCCACTCATGGGCGTATAAATTGGGAAAACTAAAAATCAGCAAGACACAGGCACCCCAAAGTTTAGGGCTGCTCTGCTGACAAGAACCTCCACTTCCTTACACCTTAAATATCCCAGGAAAGAGAAAAATGGATAAAGACGTTGTGGTCCTTATGTACAATGGAATATCACTCAGCCATGAAATCAACGTCATAAGGCTAGTGGCAGCATGATGAGTGGATTTAGGTACGACGATTCTAAGTGAAATAAGTCAAACAGAAAACGACACTTATCATAAGATATCACTTATAGAGGGAATGTAAAAACCGCTACTCTTGAACTGAATTACAAAACAGAACAGAGTCACACGTTTAGAAAACACACTATGGCTGCTTAACGGGAAAGGTGAGGTGGGGTGATGCGTAAAATAAGGGTTTCAAATTAGCTCAGATACCGTTCCATAAACCCAATATGTAATAGACAAGACCTACTCCTTGCTCAGTGAACTGGACTCAACACCCCCTATTCAACGTCCAAGAATATATCTGACTAGTAAGAATCTTAAAACCTATGTGTTGATATCCCTCTGTAAGTGAGTCAAGTGGGTTTAAAGCGGCCTAAACACAGCAGTGAAAAGCAGCTAAACCCCATTATAAAAATCAACTACTTTTAAAAACCCGTGAAACAAAGACAGTGAAAGAGAGAGAAATTCTTACAAAATTCGTTCAGGGGCTGTGATGCCACCTGGATTGACCATATCTAGACCCACTGCTGATTGAGACATAAGGGTGAACACTCTTAGGGCTGAGAGGTTTGGTGAGGTTGGGTGAGCAAACGCAGACCCTTTAAAGTAATACTGCGTGGTACCCATCCCATGGGTCCCAAATCTCCAGGTTCAAGGGCATCTTCCTACATCGAAAACATGCATGAGACACCCAGAAGATGGTACACAGTGTGATCGGGAAAGGTTTCTAAAACGCACCTCATTTCTCATCTCCTTGTACTCGGGTTCGCCATTCCAGCCGCTTTACTAGCAATCTCCCTCCTTGGAGAATCAGCACCTTTAACCTCCTGTTCCGTACCGGTTGCCATTTGTCCTGAGGATGAACGGGAAGAGGGCGAAACAATGAGAGACTATCTCTAGGTGTTGGTGCAGGCACAGGTCACTCTATTTTCCCATCAGGAAGAAGAATTAACCAGAGGCTCAGCCTGCCGCCCGGAACCAGAAGAGGGCCTGAAGCAATCCTGCGCTTTTGCGGCCAGCTCCCAAAAAAGCGAGTTGAAAAATGGAGCTCAGGGGCACTGCAATTCACAAACCTGCAGAGTTATAAATGATAACTCTCGTCCACAAATATATTGAGGGAAGGCAACGAAGAGGATTTGAAAGCAAGGCGGAATTGCAGGAAACTGATTTCAGGAGGTAGATTCGAATCGTCTTTAAAGCACAGGAAAAGCGGCAAAACCTCGACAATGATGCCCTTGGCCAAAAAGGGCGTATGCGTTTTTTCCTGAATATATTCAGGAAAAAACGCATACGCCCTTTTTGGCCAACCAAGCAACCTGGAAAGGCAAATCAGCGCTACAAAGAAGTCTCGCTTCCCATCGGTCAAAAGGACCATGCTGAATAAAGTGTCAAAACCAGAAATGCAGGGCAGGCCATGGAGAAACGGGAGCCTTGCTACGCTGATGGGCGGGATGTAAATTGCCAACAGCCACTCTGGAGAAGTGTACGGTGTGTCCTTAAACACCTAAAAAACTCAGCTTAGAGAGCATAGGGCACTTCCACTCATGGGCGTATAAATTGGGAAAACTAAAAATCAGCAAGACACAGGCACCCCAAAGTTTAGGGCTACTCTGCTGACAAGAACCTCCACTTCCTTGCACCTTAAATATCCCAGGAAAGAGAAAAATGGATAAAGACGTTGTGGTCCTTATGTACAATGGAATATCACTCAGCCATGAAATCAACGTCATAAGGCTAGTGGCAGCATGATGAGTGGATTTAGGTACGACGATTCTAAGTGAAATAAGTCAAACAGAAAACGACACTTATCATAAGATATCACTTATAGAGGGAATGTAAAAACCGCTACACTTGAACTGAATTACAAAACAGAACAGAGTCACACGTTTAGAAAACACACTATGGCTGCTTAACGGGAAAGGTGAGGTGGGGTGATGCGTAAAAGAAGGGTTTCAAATTAGCTTAGATACCGTTCCATAAACCCAGTATGTAATAGACAAGACCTACTCCTTGCTCAGTGAACTTGACTCAACACCCCCTATTCAAAGCCCAAGAATATATCTGACTAGTAAGAATCTTAAAACCTATGTGTTGATATCCCTCTGTAACTGAGTCAAGTGGGTGTAAAGCGGCCTAACCACAGCAGTGAAAAGCAGCTAAACCCCATTATAAAAATCAACTACTTTTAAAAACCCGTGAAACAAAGACAGTGAAAGAGAGACAAATTCTTACAAAATTCGTTCAGGGGCTGTGATGCCACCTGGATTGACCATATCTAGACCCACTGCTGATTGAGACATAAGGGTGAACACTTTTGGGGCTGAGAGGTTTGGTGAGGTTGCGTGAGCAAACGCAGACCCTTTAAAGTAATACTGCGTGGTACCCATCCCATTGGTCCCAAATCTCCAGGTTCAAGGGCATCTTCCTACATCGAAAACATGCATGAGAAACCCAGAAGATGGTACACCGTGTGATCGGGAAAGGTTTCTAAAACGCACCTCATTTCTCATCTCCTTGTGCTCGGGTTCGCCATTCCAGCCGCTTTACTAGCAATCTCCCTCCTTGGAGAATCAGCACCTTTAACCTCCTGTTCCGTCCAGGTTGCCATTTGTCCTGAGGATGAACGGGAAGAGGGCGAAACAATGAGAGACTAGCTCAAGAAGTTGGGGCAGGCACAGGTCACTCTATTTTCCCATCAGGAAGAAGAAATAACCACAGGCTCAGCGTGCCGCCCGGAACCAGAATAGGGCCTGAAGCAATCCTGCGCTTTTGCGGCCAGCTCCCAAAAAAGCGAGTTGAAAAATGGAGCTCAGGGGCACTGCAATTCACAAACCTGCAGAGTTATAACTGATAACTCTCGTCCACAAATATATTGAGGGAAGGCAACGAAGAGGATTTGAAAGCAAGGCAGAATTGCAGGAAACTGATTTCAGGATGTAGATTCGAATCGCCTTTAAAGCACAGGAAAAGCGGCAAAACCTCGACAATGATGCCCTTGGCCAAAAAGGGCGTATGCGTTTTTTCCTGAATATATTCAGGAAAAAACGCATACGCCCTTTTTGGCCAACCAAGCAACCTGGAAAGGCAAATCAGCGCTACAAAGAAGTCTCGCTTCCCATCGGTCAAAAGGACCATGCTGAATAAGGTGTCAAAACCAGAAATGCAGGGCAGGCCATGGAGAAACGGGAGCCTTGCTACGCTGATGGGCGGGATGTAAATTGCCAACAGCCACTCTGGAGAAGTGTACGGTGTGTCCTGAAACACCTAAAAAACGCAGCTTAGAGAGCATAGGGCACTTCCACTCATGGGCGTATAAATTGGGAATACTAAAAATCAGCAAGACACAGGCACCCCAAAGTTTAGGGCTGCTCTGCTGACAAGAACCTCCACTTCCTTACACCTTAAATATCCCAGGAAAGAGAAAAATGGATAAAGACGTTGTGGTCCTTAAGTACAATGGAATATCACTCAGCCATGAAATCAACGTCATAAGGCTAGTGGCAGCATGATGAGTGGATTTAGGTACGACGATTCTAAGTGAAATAAGTCAAACAGAAAACGACACTTATCATAAGATATCACTTATAGAGGGAATGTAAAAACCGCTACACTTGAACTGAATTACAAAACAGAACAGAGTCACACGTTTAGAAAACACACTATGGCTGCTTAACGGGAAAGGTGAGGTGGGGTGATGCGTAAAATAAGGGTTTCAAATTAGCTCAGATACCGTTCCATAAACCCAATATGTAATAGACAAGACCTACTCCTTGCTCAGTGAACTGGACTCAACACCCCCTATTCAACGTCCAAGAATATATCTGACTAGTAAGAATCTTAAAACCTATGTGTTGATATCCCTCTGTAAGTGAGTCAAGTGGGTTTAAAGCGGCCTAAACACAGCAGTGAAAAGCAGCTAAACCCCATTATAAAAATCAACTACTTTTAAAAACCCGTGAAACAAAGACAGTGAAAGAGAGAGAAATTCTTACAAAATTCGTTCAGGGGCTGTGATGCCACCTGGATTGACCATATCTAGACCCACTGCTGATTGAGACATAAGGGTGAACACTCTTGGGGCTGAGAGGTTTGGTGAGGTTGGGTGAGCAAACGCAGACCCTTTAAAGTAATACTGCGTGGTACCCATCCCATGGGTCCCAAATCTCCAGGTTCAAGGGCATCTTCCTACATCGAAAACATGCATGAGACACCCAGAAGATGGTACACAGTGTGATCGGGAAAGGTTTCTAAAACGCACCTCATTTCTCATCTCCTTGTACTCGGGTTCGCCATTCCAGCCGCTTTACTAGCAATCTCCCTCCTTGGAGAATCAGCACCTTTAACCTCCTGTTCCTTACCGGTTGCCATTTGTCCTGAGGATGAACGGGAAGAGGGCGAAACAATGAGAGACTATCTCTAGGTGTTGGTGCAGGCACAGGTCACTCTATTTTCCCATCAGGAAGAAGAATTAACCAGAGGCTCAGCCTGCCGCCCGGAACCAGAAGAGGGCCTGAAGCAATCCTGCGCTTTTGCGGCCAGCTCCCAAAAAAGCGAGTTGAAAAATGGAGCTCAGGGGCACTGCAATTCACAAACCTGCAGAGTTATAAATGATAACTCTCGTCCACAAATATATTGAGGGAAGGCAACGAAGAGGATTTGAAAGCAAGGCGAAATTGCAGGAAACTGATTTCAGGAGGTAGATTCGAATCGTCTTTAAAGCACAGGAAAAGCGGCAAAACCTCGACAATGATGCCCTTGGCCAAAACGGGCGTATGCGTTTTTTCCTGAATATATTCAGGAAAAAACGCATACGCCCTTTTTGGCCAACCAAGCAACCTGGAAAGGCAAATCAGCGCTACAAAGAAGTCTCGCTTCCCATCGGTCAAAAGGACCATGCTGAATAAAGTGTCAAAACCAGAAATGCAGGGCAGGCCATGGAGAAACGGGAGCCTTGCTACGCTGATGGGCGGGATGTAAATTGCCAACAGCCACTCTGGAGAAGTGTACGGTGTGTCCTGAAACACCTAAAAAACTCAGCTTAGAGAGCATAGGGCACTTCCACTCATGGGCGTATAAATTGGGAAAACTAAAAATCAGCAAGACACAGGCACCCCAAAGTTTAGGGCTACTCTGCTGACAAGAACCTCCACTTCCTTACACCTTAAATATCCCAGGAAAGAGAAAAATGGATAAAGACGTTGTGGTCCTTATGTACAATGGAATATCACTCAGCCATGAAATCAACGTCATAAGGCTAGTGGCAGCATGATGAGTGGATTTAGGTACGACGATTCTAAGTGAAATAAGTCAAACAGAAAACGACACTTATCATAAGATATCACTTATAGAGGGAATGTAAAAACCGCTACACTTGAACTGAATTACAAAACAGAACAGAGTCACACGTTTAGAAAACACACTATGGCTGCTTAATGGGAAAGGTGAGGTGGGGTGATGCGTAAAAGAAGGGTTTCAAATTATCTTAGATACCGTTCCATAAACAAGTATGTAATAGACAAGACCTACTCCTTGCTCAGTGAACTTGACTCAACACCCCCTATTCAAAGCCCAAGAATATATCTGACTAGTAAGAATCTTAAAACCTATGTGTTGATATCCCTCTGTAAGTGAGTCAAGTGGGTGTAAAGCGGCCTAACCACAGCAGTGAAAAGCAGCTAAACCCCATTATAAAAATCAACTACTTTTAAAAACCCGTGAAACAAAGACAGTGAAAGAGAGAAATTCTTACAAAATTCGTTCAGGGGCTGTGATGCCACCTGGATTGACCATATCTAGACCCACTGCTGATTGAGACATAAGGGTGAACACTTTTGGGGCTGAGAGGTTTGGTGAGGTTGCGTGAGCAAACGCAGACCCTTTAAAGTAATACTGCGTGGTACCCATCCCATTGGTCCCAAATCTCCAGGTTCAAGGGCATCTTCCTACATCGAAAACATGCATGAGAAACCCAGAAGATGGTACACCGTGTGATCGGGAAAGGTTTCTAAAACGCACCTCATTTCTCATCTCCTTGTGCTCGGGTTCGCCATTCCAGCCGCTTTACTAGCAATCCCCCTCCTTGGAGAATCAGCACCTTTAACCTCCTGTTCCGTCCAGGTTGCCATTTGTCCTGAGGATGAACGGGAAGAGGGCGAAACAATGAGAGACTAGCTCAAGAAGTTGGGGCAGGCACAGGTCACTCTATTTTCCCATCAGGAAGAAGAAATAACCACAGGCTCAGCCTGCCGCCCGGAACCAGAATAGGGCCTGAAGCAATCCTGTGCTTTTGCGGCCAGCTCCCAAAAAAGCGAGTTGAAAAATGGAGCTCAGGGGCACTGCAATTCACAAACCTGCAGAGTTATAACTGATAACTCTCATCCACAAATATATTGAGGGAAGGCAACGAAGAGGATTTGAAAGCAAGGCAGAATTGCAGGAAACTGATTTCAGGAGGTAGATTCGAATCACCTTTAAAGCACAGGAAAAGCGGCAAAACCTCGACAATGATGCCCTTGGCCAAAAAGGGCGTATGCGTTTTTTCCTGAATATATTCAGGAAAAAACGCATACGCCCTTTTTGGCCAACCAAGCAACCTGGAAAGGCAAATCAGCGCTACAAAGAAGTCTCGCTTCCCATCGGTCAAAAGGACCATGCTGAATAAGGTGTCAAAACCAGAAATGCAGGGCAGGCCATGGAGAAACGGGAGCCTTGCTACGCTGATGGGCGGGATGTAAATTGCCAACAGCCACTCTGGAGAAGTGTACGGTGTGTCCTGAAACACCTAAAAAACGCAGCTTAGAGAGCATAGGGCACTTCCACTCATGGGCGTATAAATTGGGAAAACTAAAAATCAGCAAGACACAGGCACCCCAAAGTTTAGGGCTGCTCTGCTGACAAGAACCTCCACTTCCTTACACCTTAAATATCCCAGGAAAGAGAAAAATGGATAAAGACGTTGTGGTCCTTATGTACAATGGAATATCACTCAGCCATGATATCAACGTCATAACGCTAGTGGCAGCATGATGAGTGGATTTAGGTACGACGATTCTAAGTGAAATAAGTCAAACAGAAAACGACACTTATCATAAGATATCACTTATAGAGGGAATGTAAAAACCGCTACACTTGAACTGAATTACAAAACAGAACAGAGTCACACGTTTAGAAAACACACTATGGCTGCTTAACGGGAAAGGTGAGGTGGGGTGATGCGTAAAATAAGGGTTTCAAATTAGCTCAGATACCGTTCCATAAACCCAATATGTAATAGACAAGACCTACTCCTTGCTCAGTGAACTGGACTCAACACCCCCTATTCAACGTCCAAGAATATATTTGACTAGTAAGAATCTTAAAACCTATGTGTTGATATCCCTCTGTAAGTGAGTCAAGTGGGTTTAAAGCGGCCTAAACACAGCAGTGAAAAGCAGCTAAACCCCATTATAAAAATCAACTACTTTTAAAAACCCGTGAAACAAAGACAGTGAAAGAGAGAGAAATTCTTACAAAATTCGTTCAGGGGCTGTGATGCCACCTGGATTGACCATATCTAGACCCACTGCTGATTGAGACATAAGGGTGAACACTCTTGGGGCTGAGAGGTTTGGTGAGGTTGGGTGAGCAAACGCAGACCCTTTAAAGTAATACTGCGTGGTACCCATCCCATGGGTCCCAAATCTCCAGGTTCAAGGGCATCTTCCTACATCGAAAACATGCATGAGACACCCAGAAGATGGTACACAGTGTGATCGGGAAAGGTTTCTAAAACGCACCTCATTTCTCATCTCCTTGTACTCGGGTTCGCCATTCCAGCCGCTTTACTAGCAATCTCCCTCCTTGGAGAATCAGCACCTTTAACCTCCTGTTCCGTACCGGTTGCCATTTGTCCTGAGGATGAACGGGAAGAGGGCGAAACAATGAGAGACTATCTCTAGGTGTTGGTGCAGGCACAGGTCACTCTATTTTCCCATCAGGAAGAAGAATTAACCAGAGGCTCAGCCTGCCGCCCGGAACCAGAAGAGGGCCTGAAGCAATCCTGCGCTTTTGCGGCCAGCTCCCAAAAAAGCGAGTTGAAAAATGGAGCTCAGGGGCACTGCAATTCACAAACCTGCAGAGTTATAAATGATAACTCTCGTCCACAAATATATTGAGGGAAGGCAACGAAGAGGATTTGAAAGCAAGGCGAAATTGCAGGAAACTGATTTCAGGAGGTAGATTCGAATCGTCTTTAAAGCACAGGAAAAGCGGCAAAACCTCGACAATGATGCCCTTGGCCAAAAAGGGCGTATGCGTTTTTTCCTGAATATATTCAGGAAAAAACGCATACACCCTTTTTGGCCAACCAAGCAACCTGGAAAGGCAAATCAGCGCTACAAAGAAGTCTCGCTTCCCATCGGTCAAAAGGACCATGCTGAATAAGGTGTCAAAACCAGAAATGCAGGGCAGGCCATGGAGAAACGGGAGCCTTGCTACGCTGATGGGCGGGATGTAAATTGCCAACAGCCACTCTGGAGAAGTGTACGGTGTGTCCTGAAACCCCTAAAAAACGCACCTTAGAGAGCATAGGGCACTTCCACACATGGGCGTATAAATTGGGAAAACTAAAAATCAGCAAGACACAGGCACCCCAAAGTTTAGGGCTGCTCTGCTGACAAGAACCTCCACTTCCTTACACCTTAAATATCCCAGGAAAGAGAAAAATGGATAAAGACGTTGTGGTCCTTATGTACAATGGAATATCACTCAGCCATGAAATCAACGTCATAAGGCTAGTGGCAGCATGATGAGTGGATTTAGGTACGACGATTCTAAGTGAAATAAGTCAAACAGAAAACGACACTTATCATAAGATATCACTTATAGAGGGAATGTAAAAACCGCTACACTTGAACTGAATTACAAAACAGAACAGAGTCACACGTTTAGAAAACACACTATGGCTGCTTAACGGGAAAGGTGAGGTGGGGTGATGCGTAAAATAAGGGTTTCAAATTAGCTCAGATACCGTTCCATAAACCCAATATGTAATAGACAAGACCTACTCCTTGCTCAGTGAACTGGACTCAACACCCCCTATTCAACGTCCAAGAATATATCTGACTAGTAAGAATCTTAAAACCTATGTGTTGATATCCCTCTGTAAGTGAGTCAAGTGGGTGTAAAGCGGCCTAACCACAGCAGTGAAAAGCAGCTAAACCCCATTATAAAAATCAACTACTTTTAAAAACCCGTGAAACAAAGACAGTGAAAGAGAGAGAAATTCTTACAAAATTCGTTCAGGGGCTGTGATGCCACCTGGATTGTCCATATCTAGACCCACTGCTGATTGAGACATAAGGGTGAACACTCTTGGGGCTGAGAGGTTTGGTGAGGTAGGGTGAGCAAACGCAGACCCTTTAAAGTAATACTGCGTGGTACCCATCCCATGGGTCCCAAATCTCCAGGTTCAAGGGCATCTTCCTACATCGAAAACATGCATGAGACACCCAGAAGATGGTACACAGTGTGATCGGGAAAGGATTCTAAAACGCACCTCATTTCTCATCTCCTTGTACTCGGGTTCGCCATTCCAGCCGCTTTACTAGCAATCTCCCTCCTTGGAGAATCAGCACCTTTAACCTCCTGTTCCGTACCGGTTGCCATTTGTCCTGAGGATGAACGGGAAGAGGGCGAAACAATGAGAGACTATCTCTAGGTGTTGGTGCAGGCACAGGTCACTCTATTTTCGCATCAGGAAGAAGAATTAACCAGAGGCTCAGCCTGCCGCCCGGAACCAGAAGAGGGCCTGAAGCAATCCTGCGCTTTTGCGGCCAGCTCCCAAAAAAGCGAGTTGAAAAATGGAGCTCAGGGGCACTGCAATTCACAAACCTGCAGAGTTATAAATGATAACTCTCGTCCACAAATATATTGAGGGAAGGCAACGAAGAGGATTTGAAAGCAAGGCGAAATTGCAGGAAACTGATTTCAGGAGGTAGATTCGAATCGTCTTTAAAGCACAGGAAAAGCGGCAAAACCTCGACAATGATGCCCTTGGCCAAAACGGGCGTATGCGTTTTTTCCTGAATATATTCAGGAAAAAACGCATACGCCCTTTTTGGCCAACCAAGCAACCTGGAAAGGCAAATCAGCGCTACAAAGAAGTCTCGCTTCCCATCGGTCAAAAGGACCATGCTGAATAAAGTGTCAAAACCAGAAATGCAGGGCAGGCCATGGAGAAACGGGAGCCTTGCTACGCTGATGGGCGGGATGTAAATTGCCAACAGCCACTCTGGAGAAGTGTACGGTGTGTCCTGAAACACCTAAAAAACTCAGCTTAGAGAGCATAGGGCACTTCCACTCATGGGCGTATAAATTGGGAAAACTAAAAATCAGCAAGACACAGGCACCCCAAAGTTTAGGGCTGCTCTGCTGACAAGAACCTCCACTTCCTTACACCTTAAATATCCCAGGAAAGAGAAAAATGGATAAAGACGTTGTGGTCCTTATGTACAATGGAATATCACTCAGCCATGAAATCAACGTCATAAGGCTAGTGGCAGCATGATGAGTGGATTTAGGTACGACGATTCTAAGTGAAATAAGTCAAACAGAAAACGACACTTATCATAAGATATCACTTATAGAGGGAATGTAAAAACCGCTACACTTGAACTGAATTACAAAACAGAACAGAGTCACACGTTTAGAAAACACACTATGGCTGCTTAATGGGAAAGGTGAGGTGGGGTGATGCGTAAAAGAAGGGTTTCAAATTAGCTTAGATACCGTTCCATAAACCCAGTATGTAATAGACAAGACCTACTCCTTGCTCAGTGAACTTGACTCAACACCCCCTATTCAAAGCCCAAGAATATATCTGACTAGTAAGAATCTTAAAACCTATGTGTTGATATCCCTCTGTAAGTGAGTCAAGTGGGTGTAAAGCGGCCTAACCACAGCAGTGAAAAGCAGCTAAACCCCATTATAAAAATCAACTACTTTTAAAAACCCGTGAAACAAAGACAGTGAAAGAGAGAAATTCTTACAAAATTCGTTCAGGGGCTGTGATGCCACCTGGATTGACCATATCTAGACCCACTGCTGATTGAGACATAAGGGTGAACACTTTTGGGGCTGAGAGGTTTGGTGAGGTTGCGTGAGCAAACGCAGACCCTTTAAAGTAATACTGCGTGGTACCCATCCCATGGGTCCCAAATCTCCAGGTTCAAGGGCATCTTCCTACATCGAAAACATGCATGAGAAACCCAGAAGATGGTACACCGTGTGATCGGGAAAGGTTTCTAAAACGCACCTCATTTCTCATCTCCTTGTGCTCGGGTTCGTCATTCCAGCCGCTTTACTAGCAATCCCCCTCCTTGGAGAATCAGCACCTTTAACCTCCTGTTCCGTCCAGGTTGCCATTTGTCCTGAGGATGAACGGGAAGAGGGCGAAACAATGAGAGACTAGCTCAAGAAGTTGGGGCAGGCACAGGTCACTCTATTTTCCCATCAGGAAGAAGAAATAACCACAGGCTCAGCCTGCCGCCCGGAACCAGAATAGGGCCTGAAGCAATCCTGTGCTTTTGCGGCCAGCTCCCAAAAAAGCGAGTTGAAAAATGGAGCTCAGGGGCACTGCAATTCACAAACCTGCAGAGTTATAACTGATAACTCTCATCCACAAATATATTGAGGGAAGGCAACGAAGAGGATTTGAAAGCAAGGCAGAATTGCAGGAAACTGATTTCAGGAGGTAGATTCGAATCACCTTTAAAGCACAGGAAAAGCGGCAAAACCTCGACAATGATGCCCTTGGCCAAAAAGGGCGTATGCGTTTTTTCCTGAATATATTCAGGAAAAAACGCATACGCCCTTTTTGGCCAACCAAGCAACCTGGAAAGGCAAATCAGCGCTACAAAGAAGTCTCGCTTCCCATCGGTCAAAAGGACCATGCTGAATAAGGTGTCAAAACCAGAAATGCAGGGCAGGCCATGGAGAAACGGGAGCCTTGCTACGCTGATGGGCGGGATGTAAATTGCCAACAGCCACTCTGGAGAAGTGTACGGTGTGTCCTGAAACACCTAAAAAACGCAGCTTAGAGAGCATAGGGCACTTCCACTCATGGGCGTATAAATTGGGAAAACTAAAAATCAGCAAGACACAGGCACCCCAAAGTTTAGGGCTGCTCTGCTGACAAGAACCTCCACTTCCTTACACCTTAAATATCCCAGGAAAGAGAAAAATGGATAAAGACGTTGTGGTCCTTATGTACAATGGAATATCACTCAGCCATGATATCAACGTCATAACGCTAGTGGCAGCATGATGAGTGGATTTAGGTACGACGATTCTAAGTGAAATAAGTCAAACAGAAAACGACACTTATCATAAGATATCACTTATAGAGGGAATGTAAAAACCGCTACACTTGAACTGAATTACAAAACAGAACAGAGTCACACGTTTAGAAAACACACTATGGCTGCTTAACGGGAAAGGTGAGGTGGGGTGATGCGTAAAATAAGGGTTTCAAATTAGCTCAGATACCGTTCCATAAACCCAATATGTAATAGACAAGACCTACTCCTTGCTCAGTGAACTGGACTCAACACCCCCTATTCAACGTCCAAGAATATATCTGACTAGTAAGAATCTTAAAACCTATGTGTTGATATCCCTCTGTAAGTGAGTCAAGTGGGTTTAAAGCGGCCTAAACACAGCAGTGAAAAGCAGCTAAACCCCATTATAAAAATCAACTACTTTTAAAAACCCGTGAAACAAAGACAGTGAAAGAGAGAGAAATTCTTACAAAATTCGTTCAGGGGCTGTGATGCCACCTGGATTGACCATATCTAGACCCACTGCTGATTGAGACATAAGGGTGAACACTCTTGGGGCTGAGAGGTTTGGTGAGGTTGGGTGAGCAAACGCAGACCCTTTAAAGTAATACTGCGTGGTACCCATCCCATGGGTCCCAAATCTCCAGGTTCAAGGGCATCTTCCTACATCGAAAACATGCATGAGACACCCAGAAGATGGTACACAGTGTGATCGGGAAAGGTTTCTAAAACGCACCTCATTTCTCATCTCCTTGTACTCGGGTTCGCCATTCCAGCCGCTTTACTAGCAATCTCCCTCCTTGGAGAATCAGCACCTTTAACCTCCTGTTCCGTACCGGTTGCCATTTGTCCTGAGGATGAACGGGAAGAGGGCGAAACAATGAGAGACTATCTCTAGGTGTTGGTGCAGGCACAGGTCACTCTATTTTCCCATCAGGAAGAAGAATTAACCAGAGGCTCAGCCTGCCGCCCGGAACCAGAAGAGGGCCTGAAGCAATCCTGCGCTTTTGCGGCCAGCTCCCAAAAAAGCGAGTTGAAAAATGGAGCTCAGGGGCACTGCAATTCACAAACCTGCAGAGTTATAAATGATAACTCTCGTCCACAAATATATTGAGGGAAGGCAACGAAGAGGATTTGAAAGCAAGGCGAAATTGCAGGAAACTGATTTCAGGAGGTAGATTCGAATCGTCTTTAAAGCACAGGAAAAGCGGCAAAACCTCGACAATGATGCCCTTGGCCAAAAAGGGCGTATGCGTTTTTTCCTGAATATATTCAGGAAAAAACGCATACGCCCTTTTTGGCCAACCAAGCAACCTGGAAAGGCAAATCAGCGCTACAAAGAAGTCTCGCTTCCCATCGGTGAAAAGGACCATGCTGAATAAAGTGTCAAATCCAGAAATGCAGGGCAGGCCATGGAGAAACGGGAGCCTTGCTACGCTGATGGGCGGGATGTAAATTGCCAACAGCCACTCTGGAGAAGTGTACGGTGTGTCCTGAAACACCTAAAAAACTCAGCTTAGAGAGCATAGGGCACTTCCACTCATGGGCGTATAAATTGGGAAAACTAAAAATCAGCAAGACACAGGCACCCCAAAGTTTAGGGCTACTCTGCTGACAAGAACCTCCACTTCCTTACACCTTAAATATCCCAGGAAAGAGAAAAATGGATAAAGACGTTGTGGTCCTTATGTACAATGGAATATCACTCAGCCATGAAATCAACGTCATAAGGCTAGTGGCAGCATGATGAGTGGATTTAGGTACGACGATTCTAAGTGAAATAAGTCAAACAGAAAACGACACTTATCATAAGATATCACTTATAGAGGGAATGTAAAAACCGCTACACTGGAACTGAATTACAAAACAGAACAGAGTCACACGTTTAGAAAACACACTATGGCTGCTTAATGGGAAAGGTGAGGTGGGGTGATGCGTAAAAGAAGGGTTTCAAATTATCTTAGATACCGTTCCATAAACCCAGTATGTAATAGACAAGACCTACTCCTTGCTCAGTGAACTTGACTCAACACCCCCTATTCAAAGCCCAAGAATATATCTGACTAGTAAGAATCTTAAAACCTATGTGTTGATATCCCTCTGTAAGTGAGTCAAGTGGGTGTAAAGCGGCCTAACCACAGCAGTGAAAAGCAGCTAAACCCCATTATAAAAATCAACTACTTTTAAAAACCCGTGAAACAAAGACAGTGAAAGAGAGAAATTCTTACAAAATTCGTTCAGGGGCTGTGATGCCACCTGGATTGACCATATCTAGACCCACTGCTGATTGAGACATAAGGGTGAACACTTTTGGGGCTGAGAGGTTTGGTGAGGTTGCGTGAGCAAACGCAGACCCTTTAAAGTAATACTGCGTGGTACCCATCCCATTGGTCCCAAATCTCCAGGTTCAAGGGCATCTTCCTACATCGAAAACATGCATGAGAAACCCAGAAGATGGTACACCGTGTGATCGGGAAAGGTTTCTAAAACGCACCTCATTTCTCATCTCCTTGTGCTCGGGTTCGCCATTCCAGCCGCTTTACTAGCAATCTCCCTCCTTGGAGAATCAGCACCTTTAACCTCCTGTTCCGTCCAGGTTGCCATTTGTCCTGAGGATGAACGGGAAGAGGGCGAAACAATGAGAGACTAGCTCAAGAAGTTGGGGCAGGCACAGGTCACTCTATTTTCCCATCAGGAAGAAGAAATAACCACAGGCTCAGCGTGCCGCCCGGAACCAGAATAGGGCCTGAAGCAATCCTGCGCTTTTGCGGCCAGCTCCCAAAAAAGCGAGTTGAAAAATGGAGCTCAGGGGCACTGCAATTCACAAACCTGCAGAGTTATAACTGATAACTCTCGTCCACAAATATATTCAGGGAAGGCAACGAAGAGGATTTGAAAGCAAGGCAGAATTGCAGGAAACTGATTTCAGGAGGTAGATTCGAATCACCTTTAAAGCACAGGAAAAGCGGCAAAACCTCGACAATGATGCCCTTGGCCAAAAAGGGCGTATGCGTTTTTTCCTGAATATATTCAGGAAAAAACGCATACGCCCTTTTTGGCCAACCAAGCAACCTGGAAAGGCAAATCAGCGCTACAAAGAAGTCTCGCTTCCCATCGGTCAAAAGGACCATGCTGAATAAGGTGTCAAAACCAGAAATGCAGGGCAGGCCATGGAGAAACGGGAGCCTTGCTACGCTGATGGGCGGGATGTAAATTGCCAACAGCCACTCTGGAGAAGTGTACGGTGTGTCCTGAAACACCTAAAAAACGCAGCTTAGAGAGCATAGGGCACTTCCACTCATGGGCGTATAAATTGGGAAAACTAAAAATCAGCAAGACACAGGCACCCCAAAGTTTAGGGCTGCTCTGCTGACAAGAACCTCCACTTCCTTACACCTTAAATATCCCAGGAAAGAGAAAAATGGATAAAGACGTTGTGGTCCTTATGTACAATGGAATATCACTCAGCCATGATATCAACGTCATAACGCTAGTGGCAGCATGATGAGTGGATTTAGGTACGACGATTCTAAGTGAAATAAGTCAAACAGAAAACGACACTTATCATAAGATATCACTTATAGAGGGAATGTAAAAACCGCTACACTTGAACTGAATTACAAAACAGAACAGAGTCACACGTTTAGAAAACACACTATGGCTGCTTAACGGGAAAGGTGAGGTGGGGTGATGCGTAAAATAAGGGTTTCAAATTAGCTCAGATACCGTTCCATAAACCCAATATGTAATAGACAAGACCTACTCCTTGCTCAGTGAACTGGACTCAACACCCCCTATTCAACGTCCAAGAATATATCTGACTAGTAAGAATCTTAAAACCTATGTGTTGATATCCCTCTGTAAGTGAGTCAAGTGGGTTTAAAGCGGCCTAAACACAGCAGTGAAATGCAGCTAAACCCCATTATAAAAATCAACTACTTTTAAAAACCCGTGAAACAAAGACAGTGAAAGAGAGAGAAACTCTTACAAAATTCGTTCAGGGGCTGTGATGCCACCTGGATTGACCATATCTAGACCCACTGCTGATTGATACATAAGGGTGAACACTCTTGGGGCTGAGAGGTTTGGTGAGGTTGGGTGAGCAAATGCAGACCATTTAAAGTAATACTGCGTGGTACCCATCCCATGGGTCCCAAATCTCCAGGTTCAAGGGCATCTTCCTACATCGAAAACTTGCATGAGGCACCCAGAAGATGGTACACCGTGTGATCGGGAAAGGTTTCTAAAACTCACCTCATTTCTCATCACCTTGTGCTGGGGTTCGCCATTCCAGACGCTTTACTAGCAATCTCCCTCCTTGGAGAATCAGCACCTTTAACCTCCTGTTCCGTCCAGGTTGCCATTTGTCCTGAGGATGAACGGGAAGAGGGCGAAACAATGAGAGACTAGCTCAAGAATTTGGGGCAGGCACAGGTCACTCTATTTTCCCATCAGGAAGAAGAATTAACCACAGGCTCAGCCTGCCGCCCGGAACCAGAATAGTGTCTGAAGCAATCCTGCGCTTTTGCGGCCAGCGCCCAAAAAAGCGAGTTGAAAAATGGAGCTCAGGGGCACTGCAATTCACAAACCTGCAGAGTTATAACTGATAACTCTCGTCCACAAATATATTGAGGGAAGGCAACGAAGAGGATTTGAAAGCAAGGCAGAATTGCAGGAAACTGATTTCAGGAGGTAGATTCGAAACGCCTTTAAAGCACAGGAAAAGAGGCAAAACCTCGACAATGATGCCCTTGGCCAAAAAGGGCGTATGCGTTTTTTCCTGAATATATTCAGGAAAAAACGCATATGCCCTTTTCGGCCAACCAAGCAACCTGGAAAGGCAAATCAGCGCTACAAAGAAGTCTCACTCCCCATCGGTCAAAAGGACCATGCTGAATAAGGTGTCAAAACCAGAAATGCAGGGCAGGCCATGGAGAAACGGGAGACTTGCTACGCTGATGAGCGGGATGTAAATTGCCAACAGCCACTCTGGAGAAGTGTACGGTGTGTCCTGAAACACCTAAAAAACGCAGCTTAGAGAGCATAGGACACTTCCACTCATGGGTGTATAAATTGGGAAAACTAAAAATCAGCAAGACACAGGCACCCCAAAGTTTAGGGCTGCTCTGCTGACAAGAACCTCCACTTCCTTACACCTTAAATATCCCAGGAAAGAGAAAAAAGGATAAAGACGTTGTGGTCCTTATGTACAATGGAATATCACTCAGCCATGAAATCAACGTCATAAGGCTAGTGGCAGCATGATGAGTGGATTTAGGTACGACGATTCTAAGTGAAATAAGTCAAACAGAAAACGACACTTAACATAAGATATCACTTATAGAGGGAATGTAAAAACCGCTACACTTGAACTGAATTACAAAACAGAACAGAGTCACACGTTTAGAAAACACACTATGGCTGCTTAACGGGAAAGGTGAGGTGGGGTGATGCGTAAAATAAGGGTTTCAAATTAGCTCAGATACCGTTCCATAAACCCAATATGTAATAGACAAGACCTACTCCTTGCTCAGTGAACTGGACTCAACACCCCCTATTCAACGTCCAAGAATATATCTGACTAGTAAGAATCTTAAAACCTATGTGTTGATATCCCTCTGTAAGTGAGTCAAGTGGGTTTAAAGCGGCCTAAACACAGCAGTGAAATGCAGCTAAACCCCATTATAAAAATCAACTACTTTTAAAAACCCGTGAAACAAAGACAGTGAAAGAGAGAGAAACTCTTACAAAATTCGTTCAGGGGCTGTGATGCCACCTGGATTGACCATATCTAGACCCACTGCTGATTGAGACATAAGGGTGAACACTCTTGGGGCTGAGAGGTTTGGTGAGGTTGGGTGAGCAAATGCAGACCCTTTAAAGTAATACTGCGTGGTACCCATCCCATGGGTCCCAAATCTCCAGGTTCAAGGGCATCTTCCTACATCGAAAACATGCATGAGACACCCAGAAGATGGTACACAGTGTGATCGGGAAAGGTTTCTAAAACGCACCTCATTTCTCATCTCCTTGTACTCGGGTTCGCCATTCCAGCCGCTTTACTAGCAATCTCCCTCCTTGGAGAATCAGCACCTTTAACCTCCTGTTCCGTACCGGTTGCCATTTGTCCTGAGGATGAACGGGAAGAGGGCGAAACAATGAGAGACTAGCTCTAGGTGTTGGGGCAGGCACAGGTCACTCTATTTTCCCATCAGGAAGAAGAATTAACCAGAGGCTCAGCCTGCCGCCCGGAACCAGAAGAGGGCCTGAAGCAATCCTGCGCTTTTGCGGCCAGCTCCCAAAAAAGCGAGTTGAAAAATGGAGCTCAGGGGCACTGCAATTCACAAACCTGCAGAGTTATAACTGATAACTCTCGTCCACAAATATATTGAGGGAAGGCAACGAAGAGGATTTGAAAGCAAGGCAGAATTGCAGGAAACTGATTTCAGGAGGTAGATTCGAATCACCTTTAAAGCACAGGAAAAGCGGCAAAACCTCGACAATGATGCCCTTGGCCAAAAAGGGCGTATGCGTTTTTTCCTGAATATATTCAGGAAAAAACGCATACGCCCTTTTTGGCCAACCAAGCAACCTGGAAAGGCAAATCAGCGCTACAAAGAAGTCTCGCTTCCCATCGGTCAAAAGGACCATGCTGAATAAGGTGTCAAAACCAGAAATGCAGGGCAGGCCATGGAGAAACGGGAGCCTTGCTACGCTGATGGGCGGGATGTAAATTGCCAACAGCCACTCTGGAGAAGTGTACGGTGTGTCCTGAAACACCTAAAAAACGCAGCTTAGAGAGCATAGGGCACTTCCACTCATGGGCGTATAAATTGGGAAAACTAAAAATCAGCAAGACACAGGCACCCCAAAGTTTAGGGCTGCTCTGCTGACAAGAACCTCCACTTCCTTACACCTTAAATATCCCAGGAAAGAGAAAAATGGATAAAGACGTTGTGGTCCTTATGTACAATGGAATATCACTCAGCCATGAAATCAACGTCATAAGGCTAGTGGCAGCATGATGAGTGGATTTAGGTACGACGATTCTAAGTGAAATAAGTCAAACAGAAAACGACACTTATCATAAGATATCACTTATAGAGGGAATGTAAAAACCGCTACTCTTGAACTGAATTACAAAACAGAACAGAGTCACACGTTTAGAAAACACACTATGGCTGCTTAACGGGAAAGGTGAGGTGGGGTGATGCGTAAAATAAGGGTTTCAAATTAGCTCAGATACCGTTCCATAAACCCAATATGTAATAGACAAGACCTACTCCTTGCTCAGTGAACTGGACTCAACACCCCCTATTCAACGTCCAAGAATATATCTGACTAGTAAGAATCTTAAAACCTATGTGTTGATATCCCTCTGTAAGTGAGTCAAGTGGGTTTAAAGCGGCCTAAACACAGCAGTGAAAAGCAGCTAAACCCCATTATAAAAATCAACTACTTTTAAAAACCCGTGAAACAAAGACAGTGAAAGAGAGAGAAATTCTTACAAAATTCGTTCAGGGGCTGTGATGCCACCTGGATTGACCATATCTAGACCCACTGCTGATTGAGACATAAGGGTGAACACTCTTAGGGCTGAGAGGTTTGGTGAGGTTGGGTGAGCAAACGCAGACCCTTTAAAGTAATACTGCGTGGTACCCATCCCATGGGTCCCAAATCTCCAGGTTCAAGGGCATCTTCCTACATCGAAAACATGCATGAGACACCCAGAAGATGGTACACAGTGTGATCGGGAAAGGTTTCTAAAACGCACCTCATTTCTCATCTCCTTGTACTCGGGTTCGCCATTCCAGCCGCTTTACTAGCAATCTCCCTCCTTGGAGAATCAGCACCTTTAACCTGTTCCGTACCGGTTGCCATTTGTCCTGAGGATGAACGGGAAGAGGGCGAAACAATGAGAGACTATCTCTAGGTGTTGGTGCAGGCACAGGTCACTCTATTTTCCCATCAGGAAGAAGAATTAACCAGAGGCTCAGCCTGCCGCCCGGAACCAGAAGAGGGCCTGAAGCAATCCTGCGCTTTTGCGGCCAGCTCCCAAAAAAGCGAGTTGAAAAATGGAGCTCAGGGGCACTGCAATTCACAAACCTGCAGAGTTATAAATGATAACTCTCGTCCACAAATATATTGAGGGAAGGCAACGAAGAGGATTTGAAAGCAAGGCGGAATTGCAGGAAACTGATTTCAGGAGGTAGATTCGAATCGTCTTTAAAGCACAGGAAAAGCGGCAAAACCTCGACAATGATGCCCTTGGCCAAAAAGGGCGTATGCGTTTTTTCCTGAATATATTCAGGAAAAAACGCATACGCCCTTTTTGGCCAACCAAGCAACCTGGAAAGGCAAATCAGCGCTACAAAGAAGTCTCGCTTCCCATCGGTCAAAAGGACCATGCTGAATAAAGTGTCAAAACCAGAAATGCAGGGCAGGCCATGGAGAAACGGGAGCCTTGCTACGCTGATGGGCGGGATGTAAATTGCCAACAGCCACTCTGGAGAAGTGTACGGTGTGTCCTTAAACACCTAAAAAACTCAGCTTAGAGAGCATAGGGCACTTCCACTCATGGGCGTATAAATTGGGAAAACTAAAAATCAGCAAGACACAGGCACCCCAAAGTTTAGGGCTACTCTGCTGACAAGAACCTCCACTTCCTTGCACCTTAAATATCCCAGGAAAGAGAAAAATGGATAAAGACGTTGTGGTCCTTATGTACAATGGAATATCACTCAGCCATGAAATCAACGTCATAAGGCTAGTGGCAGCATGATGAGTGGATTTAGGTACGACGATTCTAAGTGAAATAAGTCAAACAGAAAACGACACTTATCATAAGATATCACTTATAGAGGGAATGTAAAAACCGCTACACTTGAACTGAATTACAAAACAGAACAGAGTCACACGTTTAGAAAACACACTATGGCTGCTTAACGGGAAAGGTGAGGTGGGGTGATGCGTAAAAGAAGGGTTTCAAATTAGCTTAGATACCGTTCCATAAACCCAGTATGTAATAGACAAGACCTACTCCTTGCTCAGTGAACTTGACTCAACACCCCCTATTCAAAGCCCAAGAATATATCTGACTAGTAAGAATCTTAAAACCTATGTGTTGATATCCCTCTGTAACTGAGTCAAGTGGGTGTAAAGCGGCCTAACCACAGCAGTGAAAAGCAGCTAAACCCCATTATAAAAATCAACTACTTTTAAAAACCCGTGAAACAAAGACAGTGAAAGAGAGACAAATTCTTACAAAATTCGTTCAGGGGCTGTGATGCCACCTGGATTGACCATATCTAGACCCACTGCTGATTGAGACATAAGGGTGAACACTTTTGGGGCTGAGAGGTTTGGTGAGGTTGCGTGAGCAAACGCAGACCCTTTAAAGTAATACTGCGTGGTACCCATCCCATTGGTCCCAAATCTCCAGGTTCAAGGGCATCTTCCTACATCGAAAACATGCATGAGAAACCCAGAAGATGGTACACCGTGTGATCGGGAAAGGTTTCTAAAACGCACCTCATTTCTCATCTCCTTGTGCTCGGGTTCGCCATTCCAGCCGCTTTACTAGCAATCTCCCTCCTTGGAGAATCAGCACCTTTAACCTCCTGTTCCGTCCAGGTTGCCATTTGTCCTGAGGATGAACGGGAAGAGGGCGAAACAATGAGAGACTAGCTCAAGAAGTTGGGGCAGGCACAGGTCACTCTATTTTCCCATCAGGAAGAAGAAATAACCACAGGCTCAGCGTGCCGCCCGGAACCAGAATAGGGCCTGAAGCAATCCTGCGCTTTTGCGGCCAGCTCCCAAAAAAGCGAGTTGAAAAATGGAGCTCAGGGGCACTGCAATTCACAAACCTGCAGAGTTATAACTGATAACTCTCGTCCACAAATATATTGAGGGAAGGCAACGAAGAGGATTTGAAAGCAAGGCAGAATTGCAGGAAACTGATTTCAGGATGTAGATTCGAATCGCCTTTAAAGCACAGGAAAAGCGGCAAAACCTCGACAATGATGCCCTTGGCCAAAAAGGGCGTATGCGTTTTTTCCTGAATATATTCAGGAAAAAACGCATACGCCCTTTTTGGCCAACCAAGCAACCTGGAAAGGCAAATCAGCGCTACAAAGAAGTCTCGCTTCCCATCGGTCAAAAGGACCATGCTGAATAAGGTGTCAAAACCAGAAATGCAGGGCAGGCCATGGAGAAACGGGAGCCTTGCTACGCTGATGGGCGGGATGTAAATTGCCAACAGCCACTCTGGAGAAGTGTACGGTGTGTCCTGAAACACCTAAAAAACGCAGCTTAGAGAGCATAGGGCACTTCCACTCATGGGCGTATAAATTGGGAATACTAAAAATCAGCAAGACACAGGCACCCCAAAGTTTAGGGCTGCTCTGCTGACAAGAACCTCCACTTCCTTACACCTTAAATATCCCAGGAAAGAGAAAAATGGATAAAGACGTTGTGGTCCTTAAGTACAATGGAATATCACTCAGCCATGAAATCAACGTCATAAGGCTAGTGGCAGCATGATGAGTGGATTTAGGTACGACGATTCTAAGTGAAATAAGTCAAACAGAAAACGACACTTATCATAAGATATCACTTATAGAGGGAATGTAAAAACCGCTACACTTGAACTGAATTACAAAACAGAACAGAGTCACACGTTTAGAAAACACACTATGGCTGCTTAACGGGAAAGGTGAGGTGGGGTGATGCGTAAAATAAGGGTTTCAAATTAGCTCAGATACCGTTCCATAAACCCAATATGTAATAGACAAGACCTACTCCTTGCTCAGTGAACTGGACTCAACACCCCCTATTCAACGTCCAAGAATATATCTGACTAGTAAGAATCTTAAAACCTATGTGTTGATATCCCTCTGTAAGTGAGTCAAGTGGGTTTAAAGCGGCCTAAACACAGCAGTGAAAAGCAGCTAAACCCCATTATAAAAATCAACTACTTTTAAAAACCCGTGAAACAAAGACAGTGAAAGAGAGAGAAATTCTTACAAAATTCGTTCAGGGGCTGTGATGCCACCTGGATTGACCATATCTAGACCCACTGCTGATTGAGACATAAGGGTGAACACTCTTGGGGCTGAGAGGTTTGGTGAGGTTGGGTGAGCAAACGCAGACCCTTTAAAGTAATACTGCGTGGTACCCATCCCATGGGTCCCAAATCTCCAGGTTCAAGGGCATCTTCCTACATCGAAAACATGCATGAGACACCCAGAAGATGGTACACAGTGTGATCGGGAAAGGTTTCTAAAACGCACCTCATTTCTCATCTCCTTGTACTCGGGTTCGCCATTCCAGCCGCTTTACTAGCAATCTCCCTCCTTGGAGAATCAGCACCTTTAACCTCCTGTTCCTTACCGGTTGCCATTTGTCCTGAGGATGAACGGGAAGAGGGCGAAACAATGAGAGACTATCTCTAGGTGTTGGTGCAGGCACAGGTCACTCTATTTTCCCATCAGGAAGAAGAATTAACCAGAGGCTCAGCCTGCCGCCCGGAACCAGAAGAGGGCCTGAAGCAATCCTGCGCTTTTGCGGCCAGCTCCCAAAAAAGCGAGTTGAAAAATGGAGCTCAGGGGCACTGCAATTCACAAACCTGCAGAGTTATAAATGATAACTCTCGTCCACAAATATATTGAGGGAAGGCAACGAAGAGGATTTGAAAGCAAGGCGAAATTGCAGGAAACTGATTTCAGGAGGTAGATTCGAATCGTCTTTAAAGCACAGGAAAAGCGGCAAAACCTCGACAATGATGCCCTTGGCCAAAACGGGCGTATGCGTTTTTTCCTGAATATATTCAGGAAAAAACGCATACGCCCTTTTTGGCCAACCAAGCAACCTGGAAAGGCAAATCAGCGCTACAAAGAAGTCTCGCTTCCCATCGGTCAAAAGGACCATGCTGAATAAAGTGTCAAAACCAGAAATGCAGGGCAGGCCATGGAGAAACGGGAGCCTTGCTACGCTGATGGGCGGGATGTAAATTGCCAACAGCCACTCTGGAGAAGTGTACGGTGTGTCCTGAAACACCTAAAAAACTCAGCTTAGAGAGCATAGGGCACTTCCACTCATGGGCGTATAAATTGGGAAAACTAAAAATCAGCAAGACACAGGCACCCCAAAGTTTAGGGCTACTCTGCTGACAAGAACCTCCACTTCCTTACACCTTAAATATCCCAGGAAAGAGAAAAATGGATAAAGACGTTGTGGTCCTTATGTACAATGGAATATCACTCAGCCATGAAATCAACGTCATAAGGCTAGTGGCAGCATGATGAGTGGATTTAGGTACGACGATTCTAAGTGAAATAAGTCAAACAGAAAACGACACTTATCATAAGATATCACTTATAGAGGGAATGTAAAAACCGCTACACTTGAACTGAATTACAAAACAGAACAGAGTCACACGTTTAGAAAACACACTATGGCTGCTTAATGGGAAAGGTGAGGTGGGGTGATGCGTAAAAGAAGGGTTTCAAATTATCTTAGATACCGTTCCATAAACAAGTATGTAATAGACAAGACCTACTCCTTGCTCAGTGAACTTGACTCAACACCCCCTATTCAAAGCCCAAGAATATATCTGACTAGTAAGAATCTTAAAACCTATGTGTTGATATCCCTCTGTAAGTGAGTCAAGTGGGTGTAAAGCGGCCTAACCACAGCAGTGAAAAGCAGCTAAACCCCATTATAAAAATCAACTACTTTTAAAAACCCGTGAAACAAAGACAGTGAAAGAGAGAAATTCTTACAAAATTCGTTCAGGGGCTGTGATGCCACCTGGATTGACCATATCTAGACCCACTGCTGATTGAGACATAAGGGTGAACACTTTTGGGGCTGAGAGGTTTGGTGAGGTTGCGTGAGCAAACGCAGACCCTTTAAAGTAATACTGCGTGGTACCCATCCCATTGGTCCCAAATCTCCAGGTTCAAGGGCATCTTCCTACATCGAAAACATGCATGAGAAACCCAGAAGATGGTACACCGTGTGATCGGGAAAGGTTTCTAAAACGCACCTCATTTCTCATCTCCTTGTGCTCGGGTTCGCCATTCCAGCCGCTTTACTAGCAATCCCCCTCCTTGGAGAATCAGCACCTTTAACCTCCTGTTCCGTCCAGGTTGCCATTTGTCCTGAGGATGAACGGGAAGAGGGCGAAACAATGAGAGACTAGCTCAAGAAGTTGGGGCAGGCACAGGTCACTCTATTTTCCCATCAGGAAGAAGAAATAACCACAGGCTCAGCCTGCCGCCCGGAACCAGAATAGGGCCTGAAGCAATCCTGTGCTTTTGCGGCCAGCTCCCAAAAAAGCGAGTTGAAAAATGGAGCTCAGGGGCACTGCAATTCACAAACCTGCAGAGTTATAACTGATAACTCTCATCCACAAATATATTGAGGGAAGGCAACGAAGAGGATTTGAAAGCAAGGCAGAATTGCAGGAAACTGATTTCAGGAGGTAGATTCGAATCACCTTTAAAGCACAGGAAAAGCGGCAAAACCTCGACAATGATGCCCTTGGCCAAAAAGGGCGTATGCGTTTTTTCCTGAATATATTCAGGAAAAAACGCATACGCCCTTTTTGGCCAACCAAGCAACCTGGAAAGGCAAATCAGCGCTACAAAGAAGTCTCGCTTCCCATCGGTCAAAAGGACCATGCTGAATAAGGTGTCAAAACCAGAAATGCAGGGCAGGCCATGGAGAAACGGGAGCCTTGCTACGCTGATGGGCGGGATGTAAATTGCCAACAGCCACTCTGGAGAAGTGTACGGTGTGTCCTGAAACACCTAAAAAACGCAGCTTAGAGAGCATAGGGCACTTCCACTCATGGGCGTATAAATTGGGAAAACTAAAAATCAGCAAGACACAGGCACCCCAAAGTTTAGGGCTGCTCTGCTGACAAGAACCTCCACTTCCTTACACCTTAAATATCCCAGGAAAGAGAAAAATGGATAAAGACGTTGTGGTCCTTATGTACAATGGAATATCACTCAGCCATGATATCAACGTCATAACGCTAGTGGCAGCATGATGAGTGGATTTAGGTACGACGATTCTAAGTGAAATAAGTCAAACAGAAAACGACACTTATCATAAGATATCACTTATAGAGGGAATGTAAAAACCGCTACACTTGAACTGAATTACAAAACAGAACAGAGTCACACGTTTAGAAAACACACTATGGCTGCTTAACGGGAAAGGTGAGGTGGGGTGATGCGTAAAATAAGGGTTTCAAATTAGCTCAGATACCGTTCCATAAACCCAATATGTAATAGACAAGACCTACTCCTTGCTCAGTGAACTGGACTCAACACCCCCTATTCAACGTCCAAGAATATATCTGACTAGTAAGAATCTTAAAACCTATGTGTTGATATCCCTCTGTAAGTGAGTCAAGTGGGTTTAAAGCGGCCTAAACACAGCAGTGAAAAGCAGCTAAACCCCATTATAAAAATCAACTACTTTTAAAAACCCGTGAAACAAAGACAGTGAAAGAGAGAGAAATTCTTACAAAATTCGTTCAGGGGCTGTGATGCCACCTGGATTGACCATATCTAGACCCACTGCTGATTGAGACATAAGGGTGAACACTCTTGGGGCTGAGAGGTTTGGTGAGGTTGGGTGAGCAAACGCAGACCCTTTAAAGTAATACTGCGTGGTACCCATCCCATGGGTCCCAAATCTCCAGGTTCAAGGGCATCTTCCTACATCGAAAACATGCATGAGACACCCAGAAGATGGTACACAGTGTGATCGGGAAAGGTTTCTAAAACGCACCTCATTTCTCATCTCCTTGTACTCGGGTTCGCCATTCCAGCCGCTTTACTAGCAATCTCCCTCCTTGGAGAATCAGCACCTTTAACCTCCTGTTCCGTACCGGTTGCCATTTGTCCTGAGGATGAACGGGAAGAGGGCGAAACAATGAGAGACTATCTCTAGGTGTTGGTGCAGGCACAGGTCACTCTATTTTCCCATCAGGAAGAAGAATTAACCAGAGGCTCAGCCTGCCGCCCGGAACCAGAAGAGGGCCTGAAGCAATCCTGCGCTTTTGCGGCCAGCTCCCAAAAAAGCGAGTTGAAAAATGGAGCTCAGGGGCACTGCAATTCACAAACCTGCAGAGTTATAAATGATAACTCTCGTCCACAAATATATTGAGGGAAGGCAACGAAGAGGATTTGAAAGCAAGGCGAAATTGCAGGAAACTGATTTCAGGAGGTAGATTCGAATCGTCTTTAAAGCACAGGAAAAGCGGCAAAACCTCGACAATGATGCCCTTGGCCAAAAAGGGCGTATGCGTTTTTTCCTGAATATATTCAGGAAAAAACGCATACGCCCTTTTTGGCCAACCAAGCAACCTGGAAAGGCAAATCAGCGCTACAAAGAAGTCTCGCTTCCCATCGGTCAAAAGGACCATGCTGAATAAGGTGTCAAAACCAGAAATGCAGGGCAGGCCATGGAGAAACGGGAGCCTTGCTACGCTGATGGGCGGGATGTAAATTGCCAACAGCCACTCTGGAGAAGTGTACGGTGTGTCCTGAAACACCTAAAAAACGCACCTTAGAGAGCATAGGGCACTTCCACACATGGGCGTATAAATTGGGAAAACTAAAAATCAGCAAGACACAGGCACCCCAAAGTTTAGGGCTGCTCTGCTGACAAGAACCTCCACTTCCTTACACCTTAAATATCCCAGGAAAGAGAAAAATGGATAAAGACGTTGTGGTCCTTATGTACAATGGAATATCACTCAGCCATGAAATCAACGTCATAAGGCTAGTGGCAGCATGATGAGTGGATTTAGGTACGACGATTCTAAGTGAAATAAGTCAAACAGAAAACGACACTTATCATAAGATATCACTTATAGAGGGAATGTAAAAACCGCTACACTTGAACTGAATTACAAAACAGAACAGAGTCACACGTTTAGAAAACACACTATGGCTGCTTAACGGGAAAGGTGAGGTGGGGTGATGCGTAAAATAAGGGTTTCAAATTAGCTCAGATACCGTTCCATAAACCCAATATGTAATAGACAAGACCTACTCCTTGCTCAGTGAACTGGACTCAACACCCCCTATTCAACGTCCAAGAATATATCTGACTAGTAAGAATCTTAAAACCTATGTGTTGATATCCCTCTGTAAGTGAGTCAAGTGGGTGTAAAGCGGCCTAACCACAGCAGTGAAAAGCAGCTAAACCCCATTATAAAAATCAACTACTTTTAAAAACCCGTGAAACAAAGACAGTGAAAGAGAGAGAAATTCTTACAAAATTCGTTCAGGGGCTGTGATGCCACCTGGATTGTCCATATCTAGACCCACTGCTGATTGAGACATAAGGGTGAACACTCTTGGGGCTGAGAGGTTTGGTGAGGTAGGGTGAGCAAACGCAGACCCTTTAAAGTAATACTGCGTGGTACCCATCCCATGGGTCCCAAATCTCCAGGTTCAAGGGCATCTTCCTACATCGAAAACATGCATGAGACACCCAGAAGATGGTACACAGTGTGATCGGGAAAGGATTCTAAAACGCACCTCATTTCTCATCTCCTTGTACTCGGGTTCGCCATTCCAGCCGCTTTACTAGCAATCTCCCTCCTTGGAGAATCAGCACCTTTAACCTCCTGTTCCGTACCGGTTGCCATTTGTCCTGAGGATGAACGGGAAGAGGGCGAAACAATGAGAGACTATCTCTAGGTGTTGGTGCAGGCAAAGGTCACTCTATTTTCGCATCAGGAAGAAGAATTAACCAGAGGCTCAGCCTGCCGCCCGGAACCAGAAGAGGGCCTGAAGCAATCCTGCGCTTTTGCGGCCAGCTCCCAAAAAAGCGAGTTGAAAAATGGAGCTCAGGGGCACTGCAATTCACAAACCTGCAGAGTTATAAATGATAACTCTCGTCCACAAATATATTGAGGGAAGGCAACGAAGAGGATTTGAAAGCAAGGCGAAATTGCAGGAAACTGATTTCAGGAGGTAGATTCGAATCGTCTTTAAAGCACAGGAAAAGCGGCAAAACCTCGACAATGATGCCCTTGGCCAAAACGGGCGTATGCGTTTTTTCCTGAATATATTCAGGAAAAAACGCATACGCCCTTTTTGGCCAACCAAGCAACCTGGAAAGGCAAATCAGCGCTACAAAGAAGTCTCGCTTCCCATCGGTCAAAAGGACCATGCTGAATAAAGTGTCAAAACCAGAAATGCAGGGCAGGCCATGGAGAAACGGGAGCCTTGCTACGCTGATGGGCGGGATGTAAATTGCCAACAGCCACTCTGGAGAAGTGTACGGTGTGTCCTGAAACACCTAAAAAACTCAGCTTAGAGAGCATAGGGCACTTCCACTCATGGGCGTATAAATTGGGAAAACTAAAAATCAGCAAGACACAGGCACCCCAAAGTTTAGGGCTGCTCTGCTGACAAGAACCTCCACTTCCTTACACCTTAAATATCCCAGGAAAGAGAAAAATGGATAAAGACGTTGTGGTCCTTATGTACAATGGAATATCACTCAGCCATGAAATCAACGTCATAAGGCTAGTGGCAGCATGATGAGTGGATTTAGGTACGACGATTCTAAGTGAAATAAGTCAAACAGAAAACGACACTTATCATAAGATATCACTTATAGAGGGAATGTAAAAACCGCTACACTTGAACTGAATTACAAAACAGAACAGAGTCACACGTTTAGAAAACACACTATGGCTGCTTAATGGGAAAGGTGAGGTGGGGTGATGCGTAAAAGAAGGGTTTCAAATTAGCTTAGATACCGTTCCATAAACCCAGTATGTAATAGACAAGACCTACTCCTTGCTCAGTGAACTTGACTCAACACCCCCTATTCAAAGCCCAAGAATATATCTGACTAGTAAGAATCTTAAAACCTATGTGTTGATATCCCTCTGTAAGTGAGTCAAGTGGGTGTAAAGCGGCCTAACCACAGCAGTGAAAAGCAGCTAAACCCCATTATAAAAATCAACTACTTTTAAAAACCCGTGAAACAAAGACAGTGAAAGAGAGAAATTCTTACAAAATTCGTTCAGGGGCTGTGATGCCACCTGGATTGACCATATCTAGACCCACTGCTGATTGAGACATAAGGGTGAACACTTTTGGGGCTGAGAGGTTTGGTGAGGTTGCGTGAGCAAACGCAGACCCTTTAAAGTAATACTGCGTGGTACCCATCCCATGGGTCCCAAATCTCCAGGTTCAAGGGCATCTTCCTACATCGAAAACATGCATGAGAAACCCAGAAGATGGTACACCGTGTGATCGGGAAAGGTTTCTAAAACGCACCTCATTTCTCATCTCCTTGTGCTCGGGTTCGTCATTCCAGCCGCTTTACTAGCAATCCCCCTCCTTGGAGAATCAGCACCTTTAACCTCCTGTTCCGTCCAGGTTGCCATTTGTCCTGAGGATGAACGGGAAGAGGGCGAAACAATGAGAGACTAGCTCAAGAAGTTGGGGCAGGCACAGGTCACTCTATTTTCCCATCAGGAAGAAGAAATAACCACAGGCTCAGCCTGCCGCCCGGAACCAGAATAGGGCCTGAAGCAATCCTGTGCTTTTGCGGCCAGCTCCCAAAAAAGCGAGTTGAAAAATGGAGCTCAGGGGCACTGCAATTCACAAACCTGCAGAGTTATAACTGATAACTCTCATCCACAAATATATTGAGGGAAGGCAACGAAGAGGATTTGAAAGCAAGGCAGAATTGCAGGAAACTGATTTCAGGAGGTAGATTCGAATCACCTTTAAAGCACAGGAAAAGCGGCAAAACCTCGACAATGATGCCCTTGGCCAAAAAGGGCGTATGCGTTTTTTCCTGAATCAGGAAAAAACGCATACGCCCTTTTTGGCCAACCAAGCAACCTGGAAAGGCAAATCAGCGCTACAAAGAAGTCTCGCTTCCCATCGGTCAAAAGGACCATGCTGAATAAGGTGTCAAAACCAGAAATGCAGGGCAGGCCATGGAGAAACGGGAGCCTTGCTACGCTGATGGGCGGGATGTAAATTGCCAACAGCCACTCTGGAGAAGTGTACGGTGTGTCCTGAAACACCTAAAAAACGCAGCTTAGAGAGCATAGGGCTCATGGGCGTATAAATTGGGAAAACTAAAAATCAGCAAGACACAGGCACCCCAAAGTTTAGGGCTGCTCTGCTGACAAGAACCTCCACTTCCTTACACCTTAAATATCCCAGGAAAGAGAAAAATGGATAAAGACGTTGTGGTCCTTATGTACAATGGAATATCACTCAGCCATGATATCAACGTCATAACGCTAGTGGCAGCATGATGAGTGGATTTAGGTACGACGATTCTAAGTGAAATAAGTCAAACAGAAAACGACACTTATCATAAGATATCACTTATAGAGGGAATGTAAAAACCGCTACACTTGAACTGAATTACAAAACAGAACAGAGTCACACGTTTAGAAAACACACTATGGCTGCTTAACGGGAAAGGTGAGGTGGGGTGATGCGTAAAATAAGGGTTTCAAATTAGCTCAGATACCGTTCCATAAACCCAATATGTAATAGACAAGACCTACTCCTTGCTCAGTGAACTGGACTCAACACCCCCTATTCAACGTCCAAGAATATATCTGACTAGTAAGAATCTTAAAACCTATGTGTTGATATCCCTCTGTAAGTGAGTCAAGTGGGTTTAAAGCGGCCTAAACACAGCAGTGAAAAGCAGCTAAACCCCATTATAAAAATCAACTACTTTTAAAAACCCGTGAAACAAAGACAGTGAAAGAGAGAGAAATTCTTACAAAATTCGTTCAGGGGCTGTGATGCCACCTGGATTGACCATATCTAGACCCACTGCTGATTGAGACATAAGGGTGAACACTCTTGGGGCTGAGAGGTTTGGTGAGGTTGGGTGAGCAAACGCAGACCCTTTAAAGTAATACTGCGTGGTACCCATCCCATGGGTCCCAAATCTCCAGGTTCAAGGGCATCTTCCTACATCGAAAACATGCATGAGACACCCAGAAGATGGTACACAGTGTGATCGGGAAAGGTTTCTAAAACGCACCTCATTTCTCATCTCCTTGTACTCGGGTTCGCCATTCCAGCCGCTTTACTAGCAATCTCCCTCCTTGGAGAATCAGCACCTTTAACCTCCTGTTCCGTACCGGTTGCCATTTGTCCTGAGGATGAACGGGAAGAGGGCGAAACAATGAGAGACTATCTCTAGGTGTTGGTGCAGGCACAGGTCACTCTATTTTCCCATCAGGAAGAAGAATTAACCAGAGGCTCAGCCTGCCGCCCGGAACCAGAAGAGGGCCTGAAGCAATCCTGCGCTTTTGCGGCCAGCTCCCAAAAAAGCGAGTTGAAAAATGGAGCTCAGGGGCACTGCAATTCACAAACCTGCAGAGTTATAAATGATAACTCTCGTCCACAAATATATTGAGGGAAGGCAACGAAGAGGATTTGAAAGCAAGGCGAAATTGCAGGAAACTGATTTCAGGAGGTAGATTCGAATCGTCTTTAAAGCACAGGAAAAGCGGCAAAACCTCGACAATGATGCCCTTGGCCAAAAAGGGCGTATGCGTTTTTTCCTGAATATATTCAGGAAAAAACGCATACGCCCTTTTTGGCCAACCAAGCAACCTGGAAAGGCAAATCAGCGCTACAAAGAAGTCTCGCTTCCCATCGGTGAAAAGGACCATGCTGAATAAAGTGTCAAATCCAGAAATGCAGGGCAGGCCATGGAGAAACGGGAGCCTTGCTACGCTGATGGGCGGGATGTAAATTGCCAACAGCCACTCTGGAGAAGTGTACGGTGTGTCCTGAAACACCTAAAAAACTCAGCTTAGAGAGCATAGGGCACTTCCACTCATGGGCGTATAAATTGGGAAAACTAAAAATCAGCAAGACACAGGCACCCCAAAGTTTAGGGCTACTCTGCTGACAAGAACCTCCACTTCCTTACACCTTAAATATCCCAGGAAAGAGAAAAATGGATAAAGACGTTGTGGTCCTTATGTACAATGGAATATCACTCAGCCATGAAATCAACGTCATAAGGCTAGTGGCAGCATGATGAGTGGATTTAGGTACGACGATTCTAAGTGAAATAAGTCAAACAGAAAACGACACTTATCATAAGATATCACTTATAGAGGGAATGTAAAAACCGCTACACTGGAACTGAATTACAAAACAGAACAGAGTCACACGTTTAGAAAACACACTATGGCTGCTTAATGGGAAAGGTGAGGTGGGGTGATGCGTAAAAGAAGGGTTTCAAATTATCTTAGATACCGTTCCATAAACCCAGTATGTAATAGACAAGACCTACTCCTTGCTCAGTGAACTTGACTCAACACCCCCTATTCAAAGCCCAAGAATATATCTGACTAGTAAGAATCTTAAAACCTATGTGTTGATATCCCTCTGTAAGTGAGTCAAGTGGGTGTAAAGCGGCCTAACCACAGCAGTGAAAAGCAGCTAAACCCCATTATAAAAATCAACTACTTTTAAAAACCCGTGAAACAAAGACAGTGAAAGAGAGAAATTCTTACAAAATTCGTTCAGGGGCTGTGATGCCACCTGGATTGACCATATCTAGACCCACTGCTGATTGAGACATAAGGGTGAACACTTTTGGGGCTGAGAGGTTTGGTGAGGTTGCGTGAGCAAACGCAGACCCTTTAAAGTAATACTGCGTGGTACCCATCCCATTGGTCCCAAATCTCCAGGTTCAAGGGCATCTTCCTACATCGAAAACATGCATGAGAAACCCAGAAGATGGTACACCGTGTGATCGGGAAAGGTTTCTAAAACGCACCTCATTTCTCATCTCCTTGTGCTCGGGTTCGCCATTCCAGCCGCTTTACTAGCAATCTCCTTCCTTGGAGAATCAGCACCTTTAACCTCCTGTTCCGTCCAGGTTGCCATTTGTCCTGAGGATGAACGGGAAGAGGGCGAAACAATGAGAGACTAGCTCAAGAAGTTGGGGCAGGCACAGGTCACTCTATTTTCCCATCAGGAAGAAGAAATAACCACAGGCTCAGCGTGCCGCCCGGAACCAGAATAGGGCCTGAAGCAATCCTGCGCTTTTGCGGCCAGCTCCCAAAAAAGCGAGTTGAAAAATGGAGCTCAGGGGCACTGCAATTCACAAACCTGCAGAGTTATAACTGATAACTCTCGTCCACAAATATATTCAGGGAAGGCAACGAAGAGGATTTGAAAGCAAGGCAGAATTGCAGGAAACTGATTTCAGGAGGTAGATTCGAATCACCTTTAAAGCACAGGAAAAGCGGCAAAACCTCGACAATGATGCCCTTGGCCAAAAAGGGCGTATGCGTTTTTTCCTGAATATATTCAGGAAAAAACGCATACGCCCTTTTTGGCCAACCAAGCAACCTGGAAAGGCAAATCAGCGCTACAAAGAAGTCTCGCTTCCCATCGGTCAAAAGGACCATGCTGAATAAGGTGTCAAAACCAGAAATGCAGGGCAGGCCATGGAGAAACGGGAGCCTTGCTACGCTGATGGGCGGGATGTAAATTGCCAACAGCCACTCTGGAGAAGTGTACGGTGTGTCCTGAAACACCTAAAAAACGCAGCTTAGAGAGCATAGGGCACTTCCACTCATGGGCGTATAAATTGGGAAAACTAAAAATCAGCAAGACACAGGCACCCCAAAGTTTAGGGCTGCTCTGCTGACAAGAACCTCCACTTCCTTACACCTTAAATATCCCAGGAAAGAGAAAAATGGATAAAGACGTTGTGGTCCTTATGTACAATGGAATATCACTCAGCCATGATATCAACGTCATAACGCTAGTGGCAGCATGATGAGTGGATTTAGGTACGACGATTCTAAGTGAAATAAGTCAAACAGAAAACGACACTTATCATAAGATATCACTTATAGAGGGAATGTAAAAACCGCTACACTTGAACTGAATTACAAAACAGAACAGAGTCACACGTTTAGAAAACACACTATGGCTGCTTAACGGGAAAGGTGAGGTGGGGTGATGCGTAAAATAAGGGTTTCAAATTAGCTCAGATACCGTTCCATAAACCCAATATGTAATAGACAAGACCTACTCCTTGCTCAGTGAACTGGACTCAACACCCCCTATTCAACGTCCAAGAATATATCTGACTAGTAAGAATCTTAAAACCTATGTGTTGATATCCCTCTGTAAGTGAGTCAAGTGGGTTTAAAGCGGCCTAAACACAGCAGTGAAAAGCAGCTAAACCCCATTATAAAAATCAACTACTTTTAAAAACCCGTGAAACAAAGACAGTGAAAGAGAGAGAAATTCTTACAAAATTCGTTCAGGGGCTGTGATGCCACCTGGATTGACCATATCTAGACCCACTGCTGATTGAGACATAAGGGTGAACACTCTTGGGGCTGAGAGGTTTGGTGAGGTTGGGTGAGCAAACGCAGACCCTTTAAAGTAATACTGCGTGGTACCCATCCCATGGGTCCCAAATCTCCAGGTTCAAGGGCATCTTCCTACATCGAAAACATGCATGAGACACCCAGAAGATGGTACACAGTGTGATCGGGAAAGGTTTCTAAAACGCACCTCATTTCTCATCTCCTTGTACTCGGGTTCGCCATTCCAGCCGCTTTACTAGCAATCTCCCTCCTTGGAGAATCAGCACCTTTAACCTCCTGTTCCGTACCGGTTGCCATTTGTCCTGAGGATGAACGGGAAGAGGGCGAAACAATGAAAGACTATCTCTAGGTGTTGGTGCAGGCACAGGTCACTCTATTTTCCCATCAGGAAGAAGAATTAACCAGAGGCTCAGCCTGCCGCCCGGAACCAGAAGAGGGCCTGAAGCAATCCTGCGCTTTTGCGGCCAGCTCCCAAAAAAGCGAGTTGAAAAATGGAGCTCAGGGGCACTGCAATTCACAAACCTGCAGAGTTATAAATGATAACTCTCGTCCAAAAATATATTGAGGGAAGGCAACGAAGAGGATTTGAAAGCAAGGCGAAATTGCAGGAAACTGATTTCAGGAGGTAGATTCCAATCGTCTTTAAAGCACAGGAAAAGCGGCAAAACCTCGACAATGATGCCCTTGGCCAAAAAGGGCGTATGCGTTTTTTCCTGAATATATTCAGGAAAAAACGCATACGCCCTTTTTGGCCAACCAAGCAACCTGGAAAGGCAAATCAGCGCTACAAAGAAGTCTCGCTTCCCATCGGTCAAAAGGACCATGCTGAATAAAGTGTCAAAACCAGAAATGCAGGGCAGGCCATGGAGAAACGGGAGCCTTGCTACGCTGATGGGCGGGATGTAAATTGCCAACAGCCACTCTGGAGAAGTGTACGGTGTGTCCTGAAACACCTAAAAAACTCAGCTTAGAGAGCATAGGGCACTTCCACTCATGGGCGTATAAATTGGGAAAACTAAAAATCAGCAAGACACAGGCACCCCAAAGTTTAGGGCTACTCTGCTGACAAGAACCTCCACTTCCTTACACCTTAAATATCCCAGGAAAGAGAAAAATGGATAAAGACGTTGTGGTCCTTATGTACAACGGAATATCACTCAGCCATGAAATCAACGTCATAAGGCTAGTGGCAGCATGATGAGTGGATTTAGGTACGACGATTCTAAGTGAAATAAGTCAAACAGAAAACGACACTTATCATAAGATATCACTTATAGAGGGAATGTAAAAACCGCTACACTGGAACTGAATTACAAAACAGAACAGAGTCACACGTTTAGAAAACACACTATGGCTGCTTAATGGGAAAGGTGAGGTGGGGTGATGCGTAAAAGAAGGGTTTCAAATTAGCTTAGATACCGTTCCATAAACCCGGTATGTAATAGACAAGACCTACTCCTTGCTCAGTGAACTTGACTCAACACCCCCTATTCAAAGCCCAAGAATATATCTGACTAGTAAGAATCTTAAAACCTATGTGTTGATATCCCTCTGTAAGTGAGTCAAGTGGGTGTAAAGCGGCCTAACCACAGCAGTGAAAAGCAGCTAAACCCCATTATAAAAATCAACTACTTTTAAAAACCCGTGAAACAAAGACAGTGAAAGAGAGAAATTCTTACAAAATTCGTTCAGGGGCTGTGATGCCACCTGGATTGACCATATCTAGACCCACTGCTGATTGAGACATAAGGGTGAACACTTTTGGGGCTGAGAGGTTTGGTGAGGTTGCGTGAGCAAACGCAGACCCTTTAAAGTAATACTGCGTGGTACCCATCCCATTGGTCCCAAATCTCCAGGTTCAAGGGCATCTTCCTACATCGAAAACATGCATGAGAAACCCAGAAGATGGTACACCGTGTGATCCGGAAAGGTTTCTAAAACGCACCTCATTTCTCATCTCCTTGTACTCGGGTTCGCCGTTCCAGCCGCTTTACTAGCAATCTCCCTCCTTGGAGAATCAGCACCTTTAACCTCCTGTTACGTCCAGGTTGCCATTTGTCCTGAGGATGAACGGGAAGAGGGCGAAACAATGAGAGACTAGCTCAAGAATTTGGGGCAGGCACAGGTCACTCTATTTTCCCATCAGGAAGAAGAATTAACCACAGGCTCAGCGTGCCGCCCGGAACCAGAATAGGGCCTGAAGCAATCATGCGCTTTTGCGGCCAGCTCCCAAAAAAGCGAGTTGAAAAATGGAGCTCAGGGGCACTGCAATTCACAAACCTGCAGAGTTATAACTGATAACTCTCGTCCACAAATACATTGAGGGAAGGCAACGAAGAGGATTTGAAAGCAAGGCAGAATTGCAGGAAACTGATTTCAGGAGGTAGATTCGAATCGCCTTTAAAGCACAGGAAAAGCGGCAAAACCTCGACAATGATGCCCTTGGCCAAAAAGGGCGTATGCGTTTTTTCCTGAATATATTCAGGAAAAAACGCATACGCCCTTTTTCGCCAACCAAGCAACCTGGAAAGGCAAATCAGCGCTACAAAGTAGTCTCGCTTCCCATCGGTCAAAAGGACCATGCTGAATAAAGTGTCAAAACCAGAAATGCAGGGCAGGCCATGGAGAAACGTGAGCCTTGCTACGCTGATGGGCGGGATGTAAATTGCCAACAGCCACTCTGGAGAAGTTTACGGTGTGTCCTGAAACACCTAAAAAACTCAGCTTAGAGAGCATAGGGCACTTCCACTCATGGGCGCATAAATTGGGAAAACTAAAAATCAGCAAGACACAGGCACCCCAAAGTTTAGGGCTACTCTGCTGACAAGAACCTCCACTTCCTTACACCTTAAATATCCCAGGAAAGAGAAAAATGGATAAAGACGTTGTGGTCCTTATGTACAATGGAATATCACTCAGCCATGAAATCAACGTCATAAGGCTAGTGGCAGCATGATGAGTGGATTTAGGTACGACGATTCTAAGTGAAATAAGTCAAACAGAAAACGACACTTATCATAAGATATCACTTATAGAGGGAATGTAAAAACCGCTACACTTGAACTGAATTACAAAGCAACAGAGTCACACGTTTAGAAAACACACTATGGCTGCTTAACGGGAAATGTGAGGTGGGGTGATGCGTAAAAGAAGGGTTTCAAATTAGCTCAAATACCGTTCCATAAACCCAATATGTAATAGACAAGACCTACTCCTTGCTCAGTGAACTTGACTCAACACCACCTATTCAACGCCCAAGAATATATCTGACTAGTAAGAATCTTAAAACCTATGTGTTGATATCCCTCTGTAAGTGAGTCAAGTGGGTGTAAAGCGGCCTAAACACAGCAGTGAAAAGCAGCTAAACCCCATTATAAAAATCAACTACTTTTAAAAACCCGTGAAACAAAGACAGTGAAAGAGAGAGAAACTCTTACAAAATTCGTTCAGGGGCTGTGATGCCACCTGGATTGACCATATCTAGACCCACTGCTGATTGAGACATAAGGGTGAACACTCTTGGGGCTGAGAGGTTTGGTGAGGTTGGGTGAGCAAATGCAGACCCTTTAAAGTAATACTGCGTGGTACCCATCCCATGGGTCCCAAATCTCCAGGTTCAAGGGCATCTTCCTACATCGAAAACATGCATGAGACACCCAGAAGATGGTACACCGTGTGATCGGGAAAGGTTTCTAAAACGCACCTCATTTCTCATCTCCTTGTGCTCGGGTTCGCCATTCCAGACGCTTTACTAGCAATCTCCCTCCTTGGAGAATCAGCACCTTTAACCTCCTTTTCCGTCCAGGTTGCCATTTGTCCTGAGGATGAACGGGAAGAGAGCGAAACAATGAGAGACTAGCTCAAGAAGTTGGGGCAGGCACAGGTCACTCTATTTTCCCATCAGGAAGAAGAATTAACCACAGGCTCAGCCTGCCGCCCGGAACCAGAATAGGGTCTGAAGCAATCCTGCGCTTTTGCGGCCAGCGCCCAAAAAAGCGAGTTGAAAAATGGAGCTCAGGGGCACTGCAATTCACAAACCTGCAGAGTTATAACTGATAACTCTCGTCCACAAATATATTGAGGGAAGGCAACGAAGAGGATTTGAAAGAAAGGCAGAATTGCAGGAAACTGATTTCAGGATGTAGATTCGTATCGCCTTTAAAGCACAGGAAAAGCGGCAAAACCTCGACAATGATGCCCTTGGGCAAAAAGTGCGTATGCGTTTTTTCCTGAATATATTCAGGAAAAAACGCATACGCCCTTTTTGGCCAACCAAGCAACCTGGAAAGGCAAATCAGCGCTACAAAGAAGTCTCGCTTCCCATCGGTCAAAAGGACCATGCTGAATAAGGTGTCAAAACCAGAAATGCAGGGCAGGCCATGGAGAAACGGGAGCCTTGCTACGCTGATGGGCGGGATGTAAATTGCCAACAGCCACTCTGGAGAAGTGTACGGTGTGTCCTGAAACACCTAAAAAACGCAGCTTAGAGAGCATAGGGCACTTCCACTCATGGGCGTATAAATTGGGAAAACTAAAAATCAGCAAGACACAGGCACCCCAAAGTTTAGGGCTGCTCTGCTGACAAGAACCTCCACTTCCTTACACCTTAAATATCCCAGGAAAGAGAAAAATGGATAAAGATGTTGTGGTCCTTATGTACAATGGAATATCACTCAGCCATGAAATCAACGTCATAACGCTAGTGGCAGCATGATGAGTGGATTTAGGTACGACGATTCTAAGTGAAATAAGTCAAACAGAAAACGACATTTATCATAAGATATCACTTATAGAGGGAATGTAAAAACCGCTACACTTGAACTGAATTACAAAACAGAACAGAGTCACACGTTTAGAAAACACACTATGGCTGCTTAACGGGAAAGGTGAGGTGGGGTGATGCGTAAAATAAGGGTTTCGAATTAGCTCAGATACCGTTCCATAAACCCAATATGTAATAGACAAGACCTACTCCTTGCTCAGTGAACTGGACTCAACACCCCCTATTCAACGTCCAAGAATATATCTGACTAGTAAGAATCTTAAAACCTATGTGTTGATATCCCTCTGTAAGTGAGTCAAGTGGGTTTAAAGCGGCCTAAACACAGCAGTGAAAAGCAGCTAAACCCCATTATAAAAATCAACTACTTTTAAAAACCCGTGAAACAAAGACAGTGAAAGAGAGAGAAATTCTTACAAAATTCGTTCAGGGGCTGTGATGCCACCTGGATTGACCATATCTAGACCCACTGCTGATTGAGACATAAGGGTGAACACTCTTGGGGCTGAGAGGTTTGGTGAGGTTGGGTGAGCAAACGCAGACCCTTTAAAGTAATACTGCGTGGTACCCATCCCATGGGTCCCAAATCTCCAGGTTCAAGGGCATCTTCCTACATCGAAAACATGCATGAGACACCCAGAAGATGGTACACAGTGTGATCGGGAAAGGTTTCTAAAACGCACCTCATTTCTCATCTCCTTGTACTCGGGTTCGCCATTCCAGCCGCTTTACTAGCAATCTCCCTCCTTGGAGAATCAGCACCTTTAACCTCCTGTTCCGTACCGGTTGCCATTTGTCCTGAGGATGAACGGGAAGAGGGCGAAACAATGAGAGACTATCTCTAGGTGTTGGTGCAGGCACAGGTCACTCTATTTTCCCATCAGGAAGAAGAATTAACCAGAGGCTCAGCCTGCCGCCCGGAACCAGAAGAGGGCCTGAAGCAATCCTGCGCTTTTGCGGCCAGCTCCCAAAAAAGCGAGTTGAAAAATGGAGCTCAGGGGCACTGCAATTCACAAACCTGCAGAGTTATAACTGATAACTCTCGTCCACAAATATATTGAGGGAAGGCAACGAAGACGATTTGAAAGCAAGGCAGAATTGCAGGAAACTGATTTCAGGAGGTAGATTCGAATCGCCTTTAAAGCACAGGAAATGCGGCAAAACCTCGACAATGATGCCCTTGGCCAAAAAGGGCGTATGCGTTTTTTCCTGAATATATTCAGGAAAAAACGCATACGCCCTTTTTGGCCAACCAAGCAACCTGGAAAGGCAAATCAGCGCTACAAAGAAGTCTCGCTTCCCATCGGTCAAAAGGACCATGCTGAATAAAGTGTCAAAACCAGAAATGCAGGGCAGGCCATGGAGAAACGGGAGCCTTGCTACGCTGATGGGCGGGATGTAAATTGCCAACAGCCACTCTGGAGAAGTGTACGGTGTGTCCTGAAACACCTAAAAAACTCAGCTTAGAGAGCATAGGGCACTTCCACTCATGGGCGTATAAATTGGGAAAACTAAAAATCAGCAAGACACAGGCACCCCAAAGTTTAGGGCTACTCTGCTGACAAGAACCTCCACTTCCTTACACCTTAAATATCCCAGGAAAGAGAAAAATGGATAAAGACGTTGTGGTCCTTATGTACAATGGAATATCACTCAGCCATGAAATCAACGTCATAAGGCTAGTGGCAGCATGATGAGTGGATTTAGGTACGACGATTCTAAGTGAAATAAGTCAAACAGAAAACGACACTTATCATAAGATATCACTTATAGAGGGAATGTAAAAACCGCTACACTGGAACTGAATTACAAAACAGAACAGAGTCACACGTTTAGAAAACACACTATGGCTGCTTAATGGGAAAGGTGAGGTGGGGTGATGCGTAAAAGAAGGGTTTCAAATTAGCTTAGATACCGTTCCATAAACCCAGTATGTAATAGACAAGACCTACTCCTTGCTCAGTGAACTTGACTCAACACCCCCTATTCAAAGCCCAAGAATATATCTGACTAGTAAGAATCTTAAAACCTATGTGTTGATATCCCTCTGTAAGTGAGTCAAGTGGGTTTAAAGCGGCCTAAACACAGCAGTGAAAAGCAGCTAAACCCCATTATAAAAATCAACTACTTTTAAAAACCCGTGAAACAAAGACAGTGAAAGAGAGAGAAATTCTTACAAAATTCGTTCAGGGGCTGTGATGCCACCTGGATTGACCATATCTAGACCCACTGCTGATTGAGACATAAGGGTGAACACTCTTGGGGCTGAGAGGTTTGGTGAGGTTGGGTGAGCAAACGCAGACCCTTTAAAGTAATACTGCGTGGTACCCATCCCATGGGTCCCAAATCTCCAGGTTCAAGGGCATCTTCCTACATCGAAAACATGCATGAGACACCCAGAAGATGGTACACAGTGTGATCGGGAAAGGTTTCTAAAACGCACCTCATTTCTCATCTCCTTGTACTCGGGTTCGCCATTCCAGCCGCTTTACTAGCAATCTCCCTCCTTGGAGAATCAGCACCTTTAACCTCCTGTTCCGTACCGGTTGCCATTTGTCCTGAGGATGAACGGGAAGAGGGCGAAACAATGAGAGACTATCTCTAGGTGTTGGTGCAGGCACAGGTCACTCTATTTTCCCATCAGGAAGAAGAATTAACCAGAGGCTCAGCCTGCCGCCCGGAACCAGAAGAGGGCCTGAAGCAATCCTGCGCTTTTGCGGCCAGCTCCCAAAAAAGCGAGTTGAAAAATGGAGCTCAGGGGCACTGCAATTCACAAACCTGCAGAGTTATAACTGATAACTCTCGTCCACAAATATATTGAGGGAAGGCAACGAAGACGATTTGAAAGCAAGGCAGAATTGCAGGAAACTGATTTCAGGAGGTAGATTCGAATCGCCTTTAAAGCACAGGAAATGCGGCAAAACCTCGACAATGATGCCCTTGGCCAAAAAGGGCGTATGCGTTTTTTCCTGAATATATTCAGGAAAAAACGCATACGCCCTTTTTGGCCAACCAAGCAACCTGGAAAGGCAAATCAGCGCTACAAAGAAGTCTCGCTTCCCATCGGTCAAAAGGACCATGCTGAATAAAGTGTCAAAACCAGAAATGCAGGGCAGGCCATGGAGAAACGGGAGCCTTGCTACGCTGATGGGCGGGATGTAAATTGCCAACAGCCACTCTGGAGAAGTGTACGGTGTGTCCTGAAACACCTAAAAAACTCAGCTTAGAGAGCATAGGGCACTTCCACTCATGGGCGTATAAATTGGGAAAACTAAAAATTAGCAAGACACAGGCACCCCAAAGTTTAGGGCTACTCTGCTGACAAGAACCTCCACTTCCTTACACCTTAAATATCCCAGGAAAGAGAAAAATGGATAAAGACGTTGTGGTCCTTATGTACAATGGAATATCACTCAGCCATGAAATCAACGTCATAAGGCTAGTGGCAGCATGATGAGTGGATTTAGGTACGACGATTCTAAGTGAAATAAGTCAAACAGAAAACGACACTTATCATAAGATATCACTTATAGAGGGAATGTAAAAACCGCTACACTGGAACTGAATTACAAAACAGAACAGAGTCACACGTTTAGAAAACACACTATGGCTGCTTAATGGGAAAGGTGAGGTGGGGTGATGCGTAAAAGAAGGGTTTCAAATTAGCTTAGATACCGTTCCATAAACCCAGTATGTAATAGACAAGACCTACTCCTTGCTCAGTGAACTTGACTCAACACCCCCTATTCAAAGCCCAAGAATATATCTGACTAGTAAGAATCTTAAAACCTATGTGTTGATATCCCTCTGTAAGTGAGTCAAGTGGGTTTAAAGCGGCCTAAACACAGCAGTGAAAAGCAGCTAAACCCCATTATAAAAATCAACTACTTTTAAAAACCCGTGAAACAAAGACAGTGAAAGAGAGAGAAATTCTTACAAAATTCGTTCAGGGGCTGTGATGCCACCTGGATTGACCATATCTAGACCCACTGCTGATTGAGACATAAGGGTGAACACTCTTAGGGCTGAGAGGTTTGGTGAGGTTGGGTGAGCAAACGCAGACCCTTTAAAGTAATACTGCGTGGTACCCATCCCATGGGTCCCAAATCTCCAGGTTCAAGGGCATCTTCCTACATCGAAAACATGCATGAGACACCCAGAAGATGGTACACAGTGTGATCGGGAAAGGTTTCTAAAACGCACCTCATTTCTCATCTCCTTGTACTCGGGTTCGCCATTCCAGCCGCTTTACTAGCAATCTCCCTCCTTGGAGAATCAGCACCTTTAACCTCCTGTTCCGTACCGGTTGCCATTTGTCCTGAGGATGAACGGGAAGAGGGCGAAACAATGAGAGACTAGCTCAAGAAGTTGGGGCAGGCACAGGTCACTCTATTTTCCCATCAGGAAGAAGAAATAACCACAGGCTCAGCGTGCCGCCCGGAACCAGAATAGGGCCTGAAGCAATACTGCGCTTTTGCGGCCAGCTCCCAAAAAAGCGAGTTGAAAAATGGAGCTCAGGGGCACTGCAATTCACAAACCTGCAGAGTTATAACTGATAACTCTCATCCACAAATATATTGAGGGAAGGAAACGAAGAGGATTTGAAAGCAAGGCAGAATTGCAGGAAACTGATTTCAGGAGGTAGATTCGAATCACCTTTAAAGCACAGGAAAAGCGGCAAAACCTCGACAATGATGCCCTTGGCCAAAAAGGGCGTATGCGTTTTTTCCTGAATATATTCAGGAAAAAACGCATACGCCCTTTTTGGCCAACCAAGCAACCTGGAAAGGCAAATCAGCGCTACAAAGAAGTCTCGCTTCCCATCGGTCAAAAGGACCATGCTGAATAAGGTGTCAAAACCAGAAATGCAGGGCAGGCCATGGAGAAACGGGAGCCTTGCTACGCTGATGGGCGGGATGTAAATTGCCAACAGCCACTCTGGAGAAGTGTACGGTGTGTCCTGAAACACCTAAAAAACGCAGCTTAGAGAGCATAGGGCACTTCCACACATGGGCGTATAAATTGGGAAAACTAAAAATCAGCAAGACACAGGCACCCCAAAGTTTAGGGCTGCTCTGCTGACAAGAACCTCCACTTCCTTACACCTTAAATATCCCAGGAAAGAGAAAAATGGATAAAGACGTTGTGGTCCTTATGTACAATGGAATATCACTCAGCCATGAAATCAACGTCATAAGGCTAGTGGCAGCATGATGAGTGGATTTAGGTACGACGATTCTAAGTGAAATAAGTCAAACAGAAAACGACACTTATCATAAGATATCACTTATAGAGGGAATGTAAAAACCGCTACACTTGAACTGAATTACAAAACAGAACAGAGTCACACGTTTAGAAAACACACTATGGCTGCTTAACGGGAAAGGTGAGGTGGGGTGATGCGTAAAATAAGGGTTTCAAATTAGCTCAGATACCGTTCCATAAACCCAATATGTAATAGACAAGACCTACTCCTTGCTCAGTGAACTGGACTCAACACCCCCTATTCAACGTCCAAGAATATATCTGACTAGTAAGAATCTTAAAACCTATGTGTTGATATCCCTCTGTAAGTGAGTCAAGTGGGTTTAAAGTGGCCTAACCACAGCAGTGAAAAGCAGCTAAACCCCATTATAAAAATCAACTACTTTTAAAATCCCGTGAAACAAAGACAGTGAAAGAGAGAGAAATTCTTACAAAATTCGTTCAGGGGCTGTGATGCCACCTGGATTGACCATATCTAGACCCACTGCTGATTGAGACATAAGGGTGAACACTCTTGGGGCTGAGAGGTTTGGTGAGGTTGGGTGAGCAAACGCAGACCCTTTAAAGTAATACTGCGTGGTACCCATCCCATGGGTCCCAAATCTCCAGGTTCAAGGGCATCTTCCTACATCGAAAACATGCATGAGACACCCAGAAGATGGTACACAGTGTGATCGGGAAAGGTTTCTAAAACGCACCTCATTTCTCATCTCCTTGTACTCGGGTTCGCCATTCCAGCCGCTTTACTAGCAATCTCCCTCCTTGGAGAATCAGCGCCTTTAACCTCCTGTTCCGTACCGGTTGCCATTTGTCCTGAGGATGAACGGGAAGAGGGCGAAACAATGAGAGACTATCTCTAGGTGTTGGTGCAGGCACAGGTCACTCTATTTTCCCATCAGGAAGGAGAATTAACCAGAGGCTCAGCCTGCCGCCCGGAACCAGAAGAGGGCCTGAAGCAATCCTGCGCTTTTGCGGCCAGCTCCCAAAAAAGCGAGTTGAAAAATGGAGCTCAGGGGCACTGCAATTCACAAACCTGCAGTTATAAATGATAACTCTCGTCCACAAATATATTGAGGGAAGGCAACGAAGAGGATTTGAAAGCAAGGCGAAATTGCAGGAACCTGATTTCAGGAGGTAGATTCGAATCGTCTTTAAAGCACAGGAAAAGCGGCAAAACCTCGACAATGATGCCCTTGGCCAAAAAGGGCGTATGCGTTTTTTCCTGAATATATTCAGGAAAAAACGCATACGCCCTTTTTGGCCAACCAAGCAACCTGGAAAGGCAAATCAGCGCTACAAAGAAGTCTCGCTTCCCATCGGTCAAAAGGACCATGCTGAATAAAGTGTCAAAACCAGAAATGCAGGGCAGGCCATGGAGAAACGGGAGCCTTGCTACGCTGATGGGCGGGATGTAAATTGCCAACAGCCACTCTGGAGAAGTGTACGGTGTGTCCTGAAACACCTAAAAAACTCAGCTTAGAGAGCATAGGGCACTTCCACTCATGGGCGTATAAATTGGGAAAACTAAAAATCAGCAAGACACAGGCACCCCAAAGTTTAGGGCTACTCTGCTGACAAGAACCTCCACTTCCTTACACCTTAAATATCCCAGGAAAGAGAAAAATGGATAAAGACGTTGTGGTCCTTATGTACAATGGAATATCACTCAGCCATGAAATCAACGTCATAAGGCTAGTGGCAGCATGATGAGTGGATTTAGGTACGACGATTCTAAGTGAAATAAGTCAAACAGAAAGCGACACTTATCATAAGATATCACTTATAGAGGGAATGTAAAAACTGCTACACTTGAACTGAATTACAAAACAGAACAGAGTCACACGTTTAGAAAACACACTATGGCTGCTTAATGGGAAAGGTGAGGTGGGGTGATGCGTAAAAGAAGGGTTTCAAATTAGCTTAGATACCGTTCCATAAACCCAGTATGTAATAGACAAGACCTACTCCTTGCTCAGTGAACTTGACTCAACACCCCCTATTCAAAGCCCAAGAATATATCTGACTAGTAAGAATCTTAAAACCTATGTGTTGATATCCCTCTGTAAGTGAGTCAAGTGGGTGTAAAGCGGCCTAACCACAGCAGTGAAAAGCAGCTAAACCCCATTATAAAAATCAACTACTTTTAAAAACCCGTGAAACAAAGACAGTGAAAGAGAGAAATTCTTACAAAATTCGTTCAGGGGCTGTGATGCCACCTGGATTGACCATATCTAGACCCACTGCTGATTGAGACATAAGGGTGAACACTTTTGGGGCTGAGAGGTTTGGTGAGGTTGCGTGAGCAAACGCAGACCCTTTAAAGTAATACTGCGTGGTACCCATCCCATTGGTCCCAAATCTCCAGGTTCAAGGGCATCTTCCTACATCGAAAACATGCATGAGAAACCCAGAAGATGGTACACCGTGTGATCGGGAAAGGTTTCTAAAACGCACCTCATTTCTCATCTCCTTGTGCTCGGGTTCGCCATTCCAGCCGCTTTACTAGCAATCTCCCTCCTTGGAGAATCAGCACCTTTAACCTCCTGTTCCGTCCAGGTTGCCATTTGTCCTGAGGATGAACGGGAAGAGGGCGAAACAATGAGAGACTAGCTCAAGAAGTTGGGGCAGGCACAGGTCACTCTATTTTCCCATCAGGAAGAAGAAATAACCACAGGCTCAGCGTGCCGCCCGGAACCAGAATAGGGCCTGAAGCAATCCTGCGCTTTTGCGGCCAGCTCCCAAAAAAGCGAGTTGAAAAATGGAGCTCAGGGGCACTGCAATTCACAAACCTGCAGAGTTATAACTGATAACTCTCATCCACAAATATATTGAGGGAAGGCAACGAAGAGGATTTGAAAGCAAGGCAGAATTGCAGGAAACTGATTTCAGGAGGTAGATTCGAATCACCTTTAAAGCACAGGAAAAGCGGCAAAACCTCGACAATGATGCCCTTGGCCAAAAAGGGCGTATGCGTTTTTTCCTGAATATATTCAGGAAAAAACGCATACGCCCTTTTTGGCCAACCAAGCAACCTGGAAAGGCAAATCAGCGCTACAAAGAAGTCTCGCTTCCCATCGGTCAAAAGGACCATGCTGAATAAGGTGTCAAAACCAGAAATGCAGGGCAGGCCATGGAGAAACGGGAGCCTTGCTACGCTGATGGGCGGGATGTAAATTGCCAACAGCCACTCTGGAGAAGTGTACGGTGTGTCCTGAAACACCTAAAAAACGCAGCTTAGAGAGCATAGGGCACTTCCACACATGGGCGTATAAATTGGGAAAACTAAAAATCAGCAAGACACAGGCACCCCAAAGTTTAGGGCTGCTCTGCTGACAAGAACCTCCACTTCCTTACACCTTAAATATCCCAGGAAAGAGAAAAATGGATAAAGACGTTGTGGTCCTTATGTACAATGGAATATCACTCAGCCATGAAATCAACGTCATAAGGCTAGTGGCAGCATGATGAGTGGATTTAGGTACGACGATTCTAAGTGAAATAAGTCAAACAGAAAACGACACTTATCATAAGATATCACTTATAGAGGGAATGTAAAAACCGCTACACTTGAACTGAATTACAAAACAGAACAGAGTCACACGTTTAGAAAACACACTATGGCTGCTTAACGGGAAAGGTGAGGTGGGGTGATGCGTAAAATAAGGGTTTCAAATTAGCTCAGATACCGTTCCATAAACCCAATATGTAATAGACAAGACCTACTCCTTGCTCAGTGAACTGGACTCAACACCCCCTATTCAACGTCCAAGAATATATCTGACTAGTAAGAATCTTAAAACCTATGTGTTGATACCCCTCTGTAAGTGAGTCAAGTGGGTGTAAAGTGGCCTAACCACAGCAGTGAAAAGCAGCTAAACCCCATTATAAAAATCAACTACTTTTAAAAACCCGTGAAACAAAGACAGTGAAAGAGAGAGAAATTCTTACAAAATTCGTTCAGGGGCTGTGATGCCACCTGGATTGACCATATCTAGACCCACTGCTGATTGAGACATAAGGGTGAACACTCTTGGGGCTGAGAGGTTTGGTGAGGTTGGGTGAGCAAACGCAGACCCTTTAAAGTAATACTGCGTGGTACCCATCCCATGGGTCCCAAATCTCCAGGTTCAAGGGCATCTTCCTACATCGAAAACATGCATGAGACACCCAGAAGATGGTACACAGTGTGATCGGGAAAGGTTTCTAAAACGCACCTCATTTCTCATCTCCTTGTACTCGGGTTCGCCATTCCAGCCGCTTTACTAGCAATCTCCCTCCTTGGAGAATCAGCACCTTTAACCTCCTGTTCCGTACCGGTTGCCATTTGTCCTGAGGATGAACGGGAAGAGGGCGAAACAATGAGAGACTATCTCTAGGTGTTGGTGCAGGCACAGGTCACTCTATTTTCCCATCAGGAAGAAGAATTAACCAGAGGCTCAGCCTGCCGCCCGGAACCAGAAGAGGGCCTGAAGCAATCCTGCGCTTTTGCGGCCAGCTCCCAAAAAAGCGAGTTGAAAAATGGAGCTCAGGGGCACTGCAATTCACAAACCTGCAGAGTTATAAATGATAACTCTCATCCACAAATATATTGAGGGAAGGCAACGAAGAGGATTTGAAAGCAAGGCGAAATTGCAGGAAACTGATTTCAGGAGGTAGATTCGAATCGTCTTTAAAGCACAGGAAAAGCGGCAAAACCTCGACAATGATGCCCTTGGCCAAAACGGGCGTATGCGTTTTTTCCTGAATATATTCAGGAAAAAACGCATACGCCCTTTTTGGCCAACCAAGCAACCTGGAAAGGCAAATCAGCGCTACAAAGAAGTCTCGCTTCCCATCGGTCAAAAGGACCATGCTGAATAAAGTGTCAAAACCAGAAATGCAGGGCAGGCCATGGAGAAACGGGAGCCTTGCTACGCTGATGGGCGGGATGTAAATTGCCAACAGCCACTCTGGAGAAGTGTACGGTGTGTCCTGAAACACCTAAAAAACTCAGCTTAGAGAGCATAGGGCACTTCCACTCATGGGCGTATAAATTGGGAAAACTAAAAATCAGCAAGACACAGGCACCCCAAAGTTTAGGGCTGCTCTGCTGACAAGAACCTCCACTTCCTTACACCTTAAATATCCCAGGAAAGAGAAAAATGGATAAAGACGTTGTGGTCCTTATGTACAATGGAATATCACTCAGCCATGAAATCAACGTCATAAGGCTAGTGGCAGCATGATGAGTGGATTTAGGTACGACGATTCTAAGTGAAATAAGTCAAACAGAAAACGACACTTATCATAAGATATCACTTATAGAGGGAATGTAAAAACCGCTACACTTGAACTGAATTACAAAACAGAACAGAGTCACACGTTTAGAAAACACACTATGGCTGCTTAATGGGAAAGGTGAGGTGGGGTGATGCGTAAAAGAAGGGTTTCAAATTAGCTTAGATAGCGTTCCATAAACCCAGTATGTAATAGACAAGACCTACTCCTTGCTCAGTGAACTTGACTCAACACCCCCTATTCAAAGCCCAAGAATATATCTGACTAGTAAGAATCTTAAAACCTATGTGTTGATATCCCTCTGTAAGTGAGTCAAGTGGGTGTAAAGCGGCCTAACCACAGCAGTGAAAAGCAGCTAAACCCCATTATAAAAATCAACTACTTTTAAAAACCCGTGAAACAAAGACAGTGAAAGAGAGAAATTCTTACAAAAATCGTTCAGGGGCTGTGATGCCACCTGGATTGACCATATCTAGACCCACTGCTGATTGAGACATAAGGGTGAACACTTTTGGGGCTGAGAGGTTTGGTGAGGTTGCGTGAGCAAACGCAGACCCTTTAAAGTAATACTGCGTGGTACCCATCCCATTGGTCCCAAATCTCCAGGTTCAAGGGCATCTTCCTACATCGAAAACATGCATGAGAAACCCAGAAGATGGTACACCGTGTGATCGGGAAAGGTTTCTAAAACGCACCTCATTTCTCATCTCCTTGTGCTCGGGTTCGCCATTCCAGCCGCTTTACTAGCAATCTCCCTCCTTGGAGAATCAGCACCTTTAACCTCCTGTTCCGTCCAGGTTGCCATTTGTCCTGAGGATGAACGGGAAGAGGGCGAAACAATGAGAGACTAGCTCAAGAAGTTGGGGCAGGCACAGGTCACTCTATTTTCCCATCAGGAAGAAGAAATAACCACAGGCTCAGCGTGCCGCCCGGAACCAGAATAGGGCCTGAAGCAATCCTGCGCTTTTGCGGCCAGCTCCCAAAAAAGCGAGTTGAAAAATGGAGCTCAGGGGCACTGCAATTCACAAACCTGCAGAGTTATAACTGATAACTCTCGTCCACAAATATATTGAGGGAAGGCAACGAAGAGGATTTGAAAGCAAGGCAGAATTGCAGGAAACTGATTTCAGGAGGTAGATTCGAATCACCTTTAAAGCACAGGAAAAGCGGCAAAACCTCGACAATGATGCCCTTGGCCAAAAAGGGCGTATGCGTTTTTTCCTGAATATATTCAGGAAAAAACGCATATGCCCTTTTTGGCCAACCAAGCAACCTGGAAAGGCAAATCAGCGCTACAAAGAAGTCTCGCTTCCCATCGGTCAAAAGGACCATGCTGAATAAGGTGTCAAAACCAGAAATGCAGGGCAGGCCATGGAGAAACGGGAGCCTTGCTACGCTGATGGTCGGGATGTAAATTGCCAACAGCCACTCTGGAGAAGTGTACGGTGTGTCCTGAAACACCTAAAAAACGCAGCTTAGAGAGCATAGGGCACTTCCACTCATGGGCGTATAAATTGGGAAAACTAAAAATCAGCAAGACACAGGCACCCCAAAGTTTAGGGCTGCTCTGCTGACAAGAACCTCCACTTCCTTACACCTTAAATATCCCAGGAAAGAGAAAAATGGATAAAGACGTTGTGGTCCTTATGTACAATGGAATATCACTCAGCCATGAAATCAACGTCATAAGGCTAGTGGCAGCATGATGAGTGGATTTAGGTACGACGATTCTAAGTGAAATAAGTCAAACAGAAAACGACACTTATCATAAGATATCACTTATAGAGGGAATGTAAAAACCGCTACACTTGAACTGAATTACAAAGCAACAGAGTCACACGTTTAGAAAACACACTATGGCTGTTTAACGGGAAATGTGAGGTGGGGTGATGCGTAAAAGAAGGGTTTCAAATTAGCTCAAATACCGTTCCATAAACCCAATATGTAATAGACAAGACCTACTCCTTGCTCAGTGAACTTGACTCAACACCACCTATTCAACGCCCAAGAATATATCTGACTAGTAAGAATCTTAAAACCTATGTGTTGATATCCCTCTGTAAGTGAGTCAAGTGGGTGTAAAGCGGCCTAAACACAGCAGTGAAAAGCAGCTAAACCCCATTATAAAAATCAACTACTTTTAAAAACCCGTGAAACAAAGACAGTGAAAGATAGAGAAACTCTTACAAAATTCGTTCAGGGGCTGTGATGCCACCTGGATTGACCATATCTAGACCCACTGCTGATTGAGACATAAGGGTGAACACTCTTGGGGCTGAGAGGTTTGGTGAGGTTGGGTGAGCAAATGCAGACCATTTAAAGTAATACTGCGTGGTACCCATCCCATGGGTCCCAAATCTCCAGGTTCAAGGGCATCTTCCTACATCGAAAACATGCATGAGACACCCAGACGATGGTACACCGTGTGATCGGGAAAGGTTTCTAAAACGCACCTCATTTCTCATCTCCTTGTGCTCGGGTTCGCCATTCCAGACGCTTTACTAGCAATCTCCCTCCTTGGAGAATCAGCACCTTTAACCTCCTGTTCCGTCCAGGTTGCCATTTGTCCTGAGGATGAACGGGAAGAGAGCGAAACAATGAGAGACTAGCTCAAGAAGTTGGGGAAGGCACAGGTCACTCTATTTTCCCATCAGGAAGAAGAATTAACCACAGGCTCAGCCTGCCGCCCGGAACCAGAATAGGGTCTGAAGCAATCCTGCGCTTTTGCGGCCAGCGCCCAAAAAAGCGAGTTGAAAAATGGAGCTCAGGGGCACTGCAATTCACAAACCTGCAGAGTTATAACTGATAACTCTCGTCCACAAATATATTGAGGGAAGGCAACGAAGAGGATTTGAAAGCAAGGCAGAATTGCAGGAAACTGATTTCAGGATGTAGATTCGAATCGCCTTTAAAGCACAGGAAAAGCGGCAAAACCTCGACAATGATGCCCTTGGCCAAAAAGGGCGTATGCGTTTTTTCCTGAATATATTCAGGAAAAAACGCATACGCCCTTTTTGGCCAACCAAGCAACCTGGAAAGGCAAATCAGCGCTACAAAGAAGTCTCGCTTCCCATCGGTCAAAAGGACCATGCTGAATAAGGTGTCAAAACCAGAAATGCAGGGCAGGCCATGGAGAAACGGGAGCCTTGCTACGCTGATGGGCGGGATGTAAATTGCCAACAGCCACTCTGGAGAAGTGTACGGTGTGTCCTGAAACACCTAAAAAACGCAGCTTAGAGAGCATAGGGCACTTCCACTCATGGGCGTATAAATTGGGAAAACTAAAAATCAGCAAGACACAGGCACCCCAAAGTTTAGGGCTACTCTGCTGACAAGAACCTCCGCTTCCTTACACCTTAAATATCCCAGGAAAGAGAAAAATGGATAAAGACGTTGTGGTCCTTATGTACAATGGAATATCACTCAGCCATGAAATCAACGTCATAACGCTAGTGGCAGCATGATGAGTGGATTTAGGTACGACGATTCTAAGTGAAATAAGTCAAACAGAAAACGACACTTATCATAAGATATCACTTATAGAGGGAATGTAAAAACCGCTACACTTGAACTGAATTACAAAACAGAAGAGAGTCACACGTTTAGAAAACACACTATGGCTGCTTAATGGGAAAGGTGAGGTGGGGTGATGCGTAAAAGAAGGGTTTCAAATTAGCTTAGATACCGTTCCATAAACCCAGTATGTAATAGACAAGACCTACTCCTTGCTCAGTGAACTTGACTCAACACCCCCTATTCAAAGCCCAAGAATATATCTGACTAGTAAGAATCTTAAAACCTATGTGTTGATATCCCTCTGTAAGTGAGTCAAGTGGGTGTAAAGCGGCATAAACACAGCAGTGAAAAGCAGCTAAACCCCATTATAAAAATCAACTACTTTTAAAAACCCGTGAAACAAAGACAGTGAAAGAGAGAAATTCTTACAAAATTCGTTCAGGGGCTGTGATGCCACCTGGATTGACCATATCTAGACCCACTGCTGATTGAGACATAAGGGTGAACACTTTTGGGGCTGAGAGTTTTGGTGAGGTTGCGTGAGCAAACGCAGACCCTTTAAAGTAATACTGCGTGGTACCCATCCCATTGGTCCCAAATCTCCAGGTTCAAGGGCATCTTCCTACATCGAAAACATGCATGAGAAACCCAGAAGATGGTACACCGTGTGATCGGGAAAGGTTTCTAAAACGCACCTCATTTCTCATCTCCTTGTGCTCGGGTTCGCCATTCCAGCCGCTTTACTAGCAATCTCCCTCCTTGGAGAATCAGCACCTTTAACCTCCTGTTCCGTCCAGGTTGCCATTTGTCCTGAGGATGAACGGGAAGAGGGCGAAACAATGAGAGACTAGCTCAAGAAGTTGGGGCAGGCACAGGTCACTCTATTTTCCCATCAGGAAGAAGAATTAACCACAGGCTCAGCGTGCCGCCCGGAACCAGAATAGGGCCTGAAGCAATCCTGCGCTTTTGCGGCCAGCTCCCAAAAAAGCGAGTTGAAAAATGGAGCTCAGGGGCACTGCAATTCACAACCTGCAGAGTTATAACTGATAACTCTCGTCCACAAATATATTGAGGGAAGGCAACGAAGAGGATTTGAAAGCAAGGCAGAATTGCAGGAAACTGATTTCAGGAGGTAGATTCGAATCGCCTTTAAAGCACAGGAAAAGCGGCAAAACCTCGACAATGATGCCCTTGGCCAAAAAGGGCGTATGCGTTTTTTCCTGAATATATTCAGGAAAAAACGCATACGCCCTTTTTGGCCAACCAAGCAACCTGGAAAGGCAAATCAGCGCTACAAAGAAGTCTCGCTTCCCATCGGTCAAAAGGACCATGCTGAATAAAGTGTCAAAACCAGAAATGCAGGGCAGGCCATGGAGAAACGGGAGCCTTGCTACGCTGATGGGCGGGATGTAAATTGCCAACAGCCACTCTGGAGAAGTGTACGGTGTGTCCTGAAACACCTAAAAAACTCAGCTTAGAGAGCATAGGGCACTTCCACTCATGGGCGTATAAATTGGGAAAACTAAAAATCAGCAAGACACAGGCACCCCAAAGTTTAGGGCTGCTCTGCTGACAAGAACCTCCACTTCCTTACACCTTAAATATCCCAGGAAAGAGAAAAATGGATAAAGACGTTGTGGTCCTTATGTACAATGGAATATCACTCAGCCATGAAATCAACGTCATAAGGCTAGTGGCAGCATGATGAGTGGATTTAGGTACGACGATTCTAAGTGAAATAAGTCAAACAGAAAACGACACTTATCATAAGATATCACTTATAGAGGGAATGTAAAAACCGCTACACTTGAACTGAATTACAAAACAGAACAGAGTCACACGTTTAGAAAACACACTATGGCTGCTTAATGGGAAAGTTCAGGTGGGGTGATGCGTAAAAGAAGGGTTACAAATTAGCTTAGATACCGTTCCATAAACCCAGTATGTAATAGACAAGACCTACTCCTTGCTCAGTGAACTGGACTCAACACCCCCTATTCAAAGCCCAAGAATATATCTGACTAGTAAGAATCTTAAAACCTATGTGTTGATATCCCTCTGTAAGTGAGTATAGTGGGTTTAAAGCGGCCTAAACACAGCAGTGAAAAGCAGCTAAACCCCATTATAAAAATCAACTACTTTTAAAAACCCGTGAAACAAAGACAGTGAAAGAGAGAGAAATTCTTACAAAATTCGTTCAGGGGCTGTGATGCCACCTGGATTGACCATATCTAGACCCACTGCTGATTGAGACATAAGGGTGAACACTTTTGGGGCTGAGAGTTTTGGTGAGGTTGCGTGAGCAAACGCAGACCCTTTAAAGTAATACTGCGTGGTACCCATCCCATGGGTCCCAAATCTCCAGGTTCAAGGGCATCTTCCTACATCGAAAACATGCATGAGACACCCAGAAGATGGTACACCGTGTGATCGGGAAAGGTTTCTAAAACGCACCTCATTTCTCATCTCCTTGTGCTCGGGTTCGCCATTCCAGACACTTTACTAGCAATCTCCCTCCTTGGAGAATCAGCACCTTTAACCTCCTGTTCCGTCCAGGTTGCCATTTGTCCTGAGGATGAACGGGAAGAGAGCGAAACAATGAGAGACTAGCTCAAGAAGTTGGGGCAGGCACAGGTCACTCTATTTTCCCATCAGGAAGAAGAATTAACCACAGGCTCAGCCTGCCGCCCGGAACCAGAATAGGGCCTGAAGCAATCCTGCGCTTTTGCGGCCAGCTCCCAAAAAAGCGAGTTGAAAAATGGAGCTCAGGGGCACTGCAATTCACAAACCTGCAGAGTTATAACTGATAACTCTCGTCCACAAATATATTGAGGGAAGGCAACGAAGAGGATTTGAAAGCAAGGCAGAATTGCAGGAAACTGATTTCAGGAGGTAGATTCGAATCACCTTTAAAGCACAGGAAAAGCGGCAAAACCTCGACAATGATGCCCTTGGCCAAAAAGTGCGTATGCGTTTTTTCCTGAATATATTCAGGAAAAAACGCATACGCCCTTTTTGGCCAACCAAGCAACCTGGAAAGGCAAATCAGCGCTAAAAAGAAGTCTCGCTTCCCATCGGTCAAAAGGACCATGCTGAATAAAGTGTCAAAACCAGAAATGCAGGGCAGGCCATGGAGAAACGGGAGCCTTGCTACGCTGATGGGCGGGATGTAAATTGCCAACAGCCACTCTGGAGAAGTGTACGGTGTGTCCTGAAACACCTAAAATACTCAGCTTAGAGAGCATAGGGCACTTCCACTCATGGGCGTATAAATTGGGAAAACTAAAAATCAGCAAGACACAGGCACCCCAAAGTTTAGGGCTACTCTGCTGACAAGAACCTCCGCTTCCTTACACCTTAAATATCCCAGGAAAGAGAAAAATGGATAAAGACGTTGTGGTCCTTATGTACAATGGAATATCACTCAGGCATGAAATCAACGTCATAAGGCTAGTGGCAGCATGATGAGTGGATTTAGGTACGACGATTCTAAGTGAAATAAGTCAAACAGAAAACGACACTTATCATAAGATATCACTTATAGAGGGAATGTAAAAACCGCTACACTTGAACTGAATTACAAAACAGAACAGAGTCACACGTTTAGAAAACACACTATGGCTGCTTAACGGGAAAGGTGAGGTGGGGTGATGCGTAAAAGAAGGGTTTCAAATTAGCTCAGATACCGTTCCATAAACCCAATATGTAATAGACAAGACCTACTCCTTGCTCAGTGAACTTGACTCAACACCCCCTATTCAACGCCCAAGAATATATCTGACTAGTAAGAATCTTAAAACCTATGTGTTGATATCCCTCTGTAAGTGAGTCAAGTGGGTGTAAAGCGGCCTAAACACAGCAGTGAAAAGCAGCTAAACCCCATTATAAAAATCAACTACTTTTAAAAACCCGTGAAACAAAGACAGTGAAAGAGAGAAATTCTTACAAAATTCGTTCAGGGGCTGTGATGCCACCTGGATTGACCATATCTAGACCCACTGCTGATTGAGACATAAGGGTGAACACTTTTGGGGCTGAGAGGTTTGGTGAGGTTGCGTGAGCAAACGCAGACCCTTTAAAGTAATACTGCGTGGTACCCATCCCATGGGTCCCAAATCTCCAGGTTCAAGGGCATCTTCCTACATCGAAAACATGCATGAGAAACCCAGAAGATGGTACACCGTGTGATCGGGAAAGGTTTCTAAAACGCACCTCATTTCTCATCTCCTTGTGCTCGGGTTCGCCATTCCAGCCGCTTTACTTGCAATCTCCCTCCTTGGAGAATCAGCACCTTTAACCTCCTGTTCCGTCCAGGTTGCCATTTGTCCTGAGGATGAACGGGAAGAGGGCGAAACAATGAGAGACTAGCTCAAGAAGTTGGGGCAGGCACAGGTCACTCTATTTTCCCATCAGGAAGAAGAATTAACCACAGGCTCAGCCTGCCGCCCGGAACCAGAATAGGGCCTGAAGCAATCCTGCGCTTTTGCGGCCAGCTCCCAAAAAAGCGAGTTGAAAAATGGAGCTCAGGGGCACTGCAATTCACAAACCTGCAGAGTTATAACTGATAACTCTCGTCCACAAATATATTGAGGGAAGGCAACGAAGAGGATTTGAAAGCAAGGCAGAATTGCAGGAAACTGATTTCAGGAGGTAGATTCGAATCACCTTTAAAGCACAGGAAAAGCGGCAAAACCTCGACAATGATGCCCTTGGCCAAAAAGTGCGTATGCGTTTTTTCCTGAATATATTCAGGAAAAAACGCATACGCCCTTTTTGGCCAACCAAGCAACCTGGAAAGGCAAATCAGCGCTACAAAGAAGTCTCGCTTCCCATCGGTCAAAAGGACCATGCTGAATAAAGTGTCAAAACCAGAAATGCAGGGCAGGCCATGGAGAAATGGGAGCCTTGCTACGCTGATGGGCGGGATGTAAATTGCCAACAGCCACTCTGGAGAAGTGTACGGTGTGTCCTGAAACACCTAAAATACTCAGCTTAGAGAGCATAGGGCACTTCCACTCATGGGCGTATAAATTGGGAAAACTAAAAATCAGCAAGACACAGGCACCCCAAAGTTTAGGGCTACTCTGCTGACAAGAACCTCCGCTTCCTTACACCTTAAATATCCCAGGAAAGAGAAAAATGGATAAAGACGTTGTGGTCCTTATGTACAATGGAATATCACTCAGGCATGAAATCAACGTCATAAGGCTAGTAGCAGCATGATGAGTGGATTTAGGTACGACGATTCTAAGTGAAATAAGTCAAACAGAAAACGACACTTATCATAAGATATCACTTATAGAGGGAATGTAAAAACCGCTACACTTGAACTGAATTACAAAACAGAACAGAGTCACACGTTTAGAAAACACACTATGGCTGCTTAACGGGAAAGGTGAGGTGGGGTGATGCGTAAAAGAAGGGTTTCAAATTAGCTCAGATACCGTTCCATAAACCCAATATGTAATAGACAAGACCTACTCCTTGCTCAGTGAACTTGACTCAACACCCCCTATTCAACGCCCAAGAATATATCTGACTAGTAAGAATCTTAAAACCTATGTGTTGATATCCCTCTGTAAGTGAGTCAAGTGGGTGTAAAGCGGCCTAAACACAGCAGTGAAAAGCAGCTAAACCCCATTATAAAAATCAACAACTTTTAAAAACCCGTGAAACAAAGACAGTGAAAGAGAGAAATTCTTACAAAATTCGTTCAGGGGCTGTGATGCCACCTGGATTGACCATATCTAGACCCACTGCTGATTGAGACATAAGGGTGAACACTTTTGGGGCTGAGAGGTTTGGTGAGGTTGCATGAGCAAACGCAGACCCTTTAAAGTAATACTGCGTGGTACCCATCCCATGGGTCCCAAATCTCCAGGTTCAAGGGCATCTTCCTACATCGAAAACATGCATGAGAAACCCAGAAGATGGTACACCGTGTGATCGGGAAAGGTTTCTAAAACGCACCTCATTTCTCATCTCCTTGTGCTCGGGTTCGCCATTCCAGCCGCTTTACTAGCAATATCCCTCGTTGGAGAATCAGCACCTTTAACCTCCTGTTCCGTCCAGGTTGCCATTTGTCCTGAGGATGAACGGGAAGAGGGCGAAACAATGAGAGACTAGCTCAAGAAGTTGGGGCAGGCACAGGTCACTCTATTTTCCCAAAAGGAAGAAGAATTAACCACAGGCTCAGCCTGCCGCCCGGAACCAGAATAGGGCCTGAAGCAATCCTGCGCTTTTGCGGCCAGCTCCCAAAAAAGCGAGTTGAAAAATGGAGCTCAGGGGCACTGCAATTCACAAACCTGCAGAGTTATAACTGATAACTCTCGTCCACAAATATATTGAGGGAAGGCAACGAAGAGGATTTGAAAGCAAGGCAGAATTGCAGGAAACTGATTTCAGGAGGTAGATTCGAATCGCCTTTAAAGCACAGGAAAAGCGGCAAAACCTCGACAATGATGCCCTTGGCCAAAAAGGGCGTATGCGTTTTTTCCTGAATATATTCAGGAAAAAACGCATACGCCCTTTTTGGCCAACCAAGCAACCTGGAAAGGCAAATCAGCGCTACAAAGAAGTCTCGCTTCCCATCGGTCAAAAGGACCATGCTGAATAAAGTGTCAAAACCAGAAATGCAGGGCAGGCCATGGAGAAACGGGAGCCTTGCTACGCTGATGGGCGGGATGTAAATTGCCAACAGCCACTCTGGAGAAGTGTACGGTGTGTCCTGAAACACCTAAAAAACTCAGCTTAGAGAGCATAGGGCACTTCCACTCATGGGCGTATAAATTGGGAAAACTAAAAATCAGCAAGACACAGGCACCCCAAAGTTTAGGGCTACTCTGCTGACAAGAACCTCCACTTCCTTACACCATAAATATCCCAGGAAAGAGAAAAATGGATAAAGACGTTGTGGTCCTTATGTACAATGGAATATCACTCAGCCATGAAATCAACGTCATAAGGCTAGTGGCAGCATGATGAGTGGATTTAGGTACGACGATTCTAAGTGAAATAAGTCAAACAGAAAACGACACTTATCATAAGATATCACTTATAGAGGGAATGTAAAAACCGCTACACTTGAACTGAATTACAAAACAGAACAGAGTCACACGTTTAGAAAACACACTATGGCTGCTTAACGGGAAAGGTGAGGTAGGGTGATGCGTAAAAGAAGGGTTTCAAATTAGCTCAGATACCGTTCCATAAACCCAATATGTAATAGACAAGACCTACTCCTTGCTCAGTGAACTGGACTCAACACCCCCTATTCAACGCCCAAGAATATATATGACTAGTAAGAATCTTAAAACCTATGTGTTGATATCCCTCTGTAAGTGAGTCAAGTGGGTGTAAAGCGGCCTAAACACAGCAGTGAAAAGCAGCTAAACCCCATTATAAAAATCAACTACTTTTAAAAACCCGTGAAACAAAGACAGTGAAAGAGAGAGAAATTCTTACAAAATTCGTTCAGGGGCTGTGATGCCACCTGGATTGACCATATCTAGACCCACTGCTGATTGAGACATAAGGGTGAACACTCTTGGGGCTGAGAGGTTTGGTGAGGTTGCGTGAGCAAACGCAGACCCTTTAAAGTAATACTGCGTGGTACCCATCCCATGGGTCCCAAATCTCCAGGTTCAAGGGCATCTTCCTACATCGAAAACATGCATGAGAAACCCAGAAGATGGTACACCGTGTGATCGGGAAAGGTTTCTAAAACGCACCTCATTTCTCATCTCCTTGTGCTCGGGTTCGCCATTCCAGCCGCTTTACTAGCAATCTCCCTCCTTGGAGAATCAGCACCTTTAACCTCCTGTTCCGTCCAGGTTGCCATTTGTCCTGAGGATGAACGGGAAGAGGGCGAAACAATGAGAGACTAGCTCAAGAAGTTGGGGCAGGCACAGGTCACTCTATTTTCCCATCAGGAAGAAGAATTAACCACAGGCTCAGCCTGCCGCCCGGAACCAGAATAGGGCCTGAAGCAATCCTGCGCTTTTGCGGCCAGCTCCCAAAAAAGCGAGTTGAAAAATGGAGCTCAGGGGCACTGCAATTCACAAACCTGCAGAGTTATAACTGATAACTCTCGTCCACAAATATATTGAGGGAAGGCAACGAAGAGGATTTGAAAGCAAGGCAGAATTGCAGGAAACTGATTTCAGGAGGTAGATTCGAATCACCTTTAAAGCACAGGAAAAGCGGCAAAACCTCGACAATGATGCCCTTGGCCAAAAAGTGCGTATGCGTTTTTTCCTGAATATATTCAGGAAAAAACGCATACGCCCTTTTTGGCCAACCAAGCAACCTGGAAAGGCAAATCAGCACTAAAAAGAAGTCTCGCTTCCCATCGGTCAAAAAGACCATGCTGAATAAAGTGTCAAAACCAGAAATGCAGGGCAGGCCATGGAGAAATGGGAGCCTTGCTACGCTGATGGGCGGGATGTAAATTGCCAACAGCCACTCTGGAGAAGTGTACGGTGTGTCCTGAAACACCTAAAATACTCAGCTTAGAGAGCATAGGGCACTTCCACTCATGGGCGTATAAATTGGGAAAACTAAAAATCAGCAAGACACAGGCACCCCAAAGTTTAGGGCTACTCTGCTGACAAGAACCTCCGCTTCCTTACACCTTAAATATCCCAGGAAAGAGAAAAATGGATAAAGACGTTGTGGTCCTTATGTACAATGGAATATCACTCAGGCATGAAATCAACGTCATAAGGCTAGTGGCAGCATGATGAGTGGATTTAGGTACGACGATTCTAAGTGAAATAAGTCAAACAGAAAACGACACTTATCATAAGATATCACTTATAGAGGGAATGTAAAAACCGCTACACTTGAACTGAATTACAAAACAGAACAGAGTCACACGTTTAGAAAACACACTATGGCTGCTTAACGGGAAAGGTGAGGTGGGGTGATGCGTAAAAGAAGGGTTTCAAATTAGCTCAGATACCGTTCCATAAACCCAATATGTAATAGACAAGACCTACTCCTTGCTCAGTGAACTTGACTCAACACCCCCTATTCAACGCCCAAGAATATATCTGACTAGTAAGAATCTTAAAACCTATGTGTTGATATCCCTCTGTAAGTGAGTCAAGTGGGTGTAAAGCGGCCTAAACACAGCAGTGAAAAGCAGCTAAACCCCATTATAAAAATCAACAACTTTTAAAAACCCGTGAAACAAAGACAGTGAAAGAGAGAAATTCTTACAAAATTCGTTCAGGGGCTGTGATGCCACCTGGATTGACCATATCTAGACCCACTGCTGATTGAGACATAAGGGTGAACACTTTTGGGGCTGAGAGGTTTGGTGAGGTTGCATGAGCAAACGCAGACCCTTTAAAGTAATACTGCGTGGTACCCATCCCATGGGTCCCAAATCTCCAGGTTCAAGGGCATCTTCCTACATCGAAAACATGCATGAGAAACCCAGAAGATGGTACACCGTGTGATCGGGAAAGGTTTCTAAAACGCACCTCATTTCTCATCTCCTTGTGCTCGGGTTCGCCATTCCAGCCGCTTTACTAGCAATATCCCTCGTTGGAGAATCAGCACCTTTAACCTCCTGTTCCGTCCAGGTTGCCATTTGTCCTGAGGATGAACGGGAAGAGGACGAAACAATGAGAGACTAGCTCAAGAAGTTGGGGCAGGCACAGGTCACTCTATTTTCCCAAAAGGAAGAAGAATTAACCACAGGCTCAGCCTGCCGCCCGGAACCAGAATAGGGCCTGAAGCAATCCTGCGCTTTTGCGGCCAGCTCCCAAAAAAGCGAGTTGAAAAATGGAGCTCAGGGGCACTGCAATTCACAAACCTGCAGAGTTATAACTGATAACTCTCGTCCACAAATATATTGAGGGAAGGCAACGAAGAGGATTTGAAAGCAAGGCAGAATTGCAGGAAACTGATTTCAGGAGGTAGATTCGAATCGCCTTTAAAGCACAGGAAAAGCGGCAAAACCTCGACAATGATGCCCTTGGCCAAAAAGGGCGTATGCGTTTTTTCCTGAATATATTCAGGAAAAAACGCATACGCCCTTTTTGGCCAACCAAGCAACCTGGAAAGGCAAATCAGCGCTACAAAGAAGTCTCGCTTCCCATCGGTCAAAAGGACCATGCTGAATAAAGTGTCAAAACCAGAAATGCAGGGCAGGCCATGGAGAAACGGGAGCCTTGCTACGCTGATGGGCGGGATGTAAATTGCCAACAGCCACTCTGGAGAAGTGTACGGTGTGTCCTGAAACACCTAAAAAACTCAGCTTAGAGAGCATAGGGCACTTCCACTCATGGGCGTATAAATTGGGAAAACTAAAAATCAGCAAGACACAGGCACCCCAAAGTTTAGGGCTACTCTGCTGACAAGAACCTCCACTTCCTTACACCATAAATATCCCAGGAAAGAGAAAAATGGATAAAGACGTTGTGGTCCTTATGTACAATGGAATATCACTCAGCCATGAAATCAACGTCATAAGGCTAGTGGCAGCATGATGAGTGGATTTAGGTACGACGATTCTAAGTGAAATAAGTCAAACAGAAAACGACACTTATCATAAGATATCACTTATAGAGGGAATGTAAAAACCGCTACACTTGAACTGAATTACAAAACAGAACAGAGTCACACGTTTAGAAAACACACTATGGCTGCTTAACGGGAAAGGTGAGGTAGGGTGATGCGTAAAAGAAGGGTTTCAAATTAGCTCAGATACCGTTCCATAAACCCAATATGTAATAGACAAGACCTACTCCTTGCTCAGTGAACTGGACTCAACACCCCCTATTCAACGCCCAAGAATATATATGACTAGTAAGAATCTTAAAACCTATGTGTTGATATCCCTCTGTAAGTGAGTCAAGTGGGTGTAAAGCGGCCTAAACACAGCAGTGAAAAGCAGCTAAACCCCATTATAAAAATCAACTACTTTTAAAAACCCGTGAAACAAAGACAGTGAAAGAGAGAGAAATTCTTACAAAATTCGTTCAGGGGCTGTGATGCCACCTGGATTGACCATATCTAGACCCACTGCTGATTGAGACATAAGGGTGAACACTCTTGGGGCTGAGAGGTTTGGTGAGGTTGCGTGAGCAAACGCAGACCCTTTAAAGTAATACTGCGTGGTACCCATCCCATGGGTCCCAAATCTCCAGGTTCAAGGGCATCTTCCTACATCGAAAACATGCATGAGAAACCCAGAAGATGGTACACCGTGTGATCGGGAAAGGTTTCTAAAACGCACCTCATTTCTCATCTCCTTGTGCTCGGGTTCGCCATTCCAGCCGCTTTACTAGCAATCTCCCTCCTTGGAGAATCAGCACCTTTAACCTCCTGTTCCGTCCAGGTTGCCATTTGTCCTGAGGATGAACGGGAAGAGGGCGAAACAATGAGAGACCAACTCAAGAAGTTGGGGCAGGCACAGGTCACTCTATTTTCCCATCAGGAAGAAGAATTAACCACAGGCTCAGCCTGCCGCCCGGAACCAGAATAGGGCCTGAAGCAATCCTGCGCTTTTGCGGCCAGCTCCCAAAAAAGCGAGTTGAAAAATGGAGCTCAGGGGCACTGCAATTCACAAACCTGCAGAGTTATAACTGATAACTCTCGTCCACAAATATATTGAGGGAAGGCAACGAAGAGGATTTGAAAGCAAGGCAGAATTGCAGGAAACTGATTTCAGGAGGTAGATTCGAATCGCCTTTAAAGCACAGGAAAAGCGGCAAAACCTCGACAATGATGCCCTTGGCCAAAAAGGGCGTATGCGTTTTTTCCTGAATATATTCAGGAAAAAACGCATACGCCCTTTTTGGCCAACCAAGCAACCTGGAAAGGCAAATCAGCGCTACAAAGAAGTCTCGCTTCCCATCGGTCAAAAGGACCATGCTGAATAAAGTGTCAAAACCAGAAATGCAGGGCAGGCCATGGAGAAACGGGAGCCTTGTTACGCTGATGGGCGGGATGTAAATTGCCAACAGCCACTCTGGAGAAGTGTACGGTGTGTCCTGAAACACCTAAAAAACTCAGCTTAGAGAGCATAGGGCACTTCCACTCATGGGCGTATAAATTGGGAAAACTAAAAATCAGCAAGACACAGGCACCCCAAAGTTTAGGGCTGCTCTGCTGACAAGAACCTCAACTTCCTTACACCTTAAATATCCCAGGAAAGAGAAAAATGGATAAAGACGTTGTGGTCCTTATGTACAATGGAATATCACTCAGCCATGAAATCAACGTCATAACGCTAGTGGCAGCATGATGAGTGGATTTAGGTACGACGATTCTAAGTGAAATAAGTCAAACAGAAAACGACACTTATCATAAGATATCACTTATAGAGGGAATGTAAAAACCGCTACACTTGAACTGAATTACAAAACAGAACAGAGTCACACGTTTAGAAAACACACTATGGCTGCTTAACGGGAAAGGTGAGGTGGGGTGATGCGTAAAAGAAGGGTTTCAAATTAGCTCAGATACCGTTCCATAAACCCAATATGTAATAGACAAGACCTACTCCTTGCTCAGTGAACTGGACTCAACACCCCCTATTCAACGTCCAAGAATATATCTGACTAGTAAGAATCTTAAAACCTATGTGTTGATATCCCTCTGTAAGTGAGTCAAGTGGGTTTAAAGCCGCCTAAACACAGCAGTGAAAAGCAGCTAAACCCCATTATAAAAATCAACTACTTTTAAAAACCCGTGAAACAAAGACAGTGAAAGAGAGAGAAATTCTTACAAAATTCGTTCAGGGGCTGTGATGCCACCTGGATTGACCATATCTAGACCCACTGCTGATTGAGACATAAGGGTGAACACTCTTGGGGCTGAGAGGTTTGGTGAGGTTGGGTGAGCAAACGCAGACCCTTTAAAGTAATACTGCGTGGTACCCATCCCATGGGTCCCAAATCTCCAGGTTTAAGGGCATCTTCCTACATCGAAAACATGCATGAGAAACCCAGAAGATGGTACACCGTGTGATCGGGAAAGGTTTCCAAAAGGCACCTCATTTCTCATCTCCTTGTGCTCGGGTTCGCCATTCCAACCGCTTTACTAGCAATCTCCCTCCTTGGAGAATCAGCACCTTTCACATCCTGTTCCGTACAGGTAGCCATTTGTCCTGAGGATGAACGGGAAGAGGGGGAACCAATGAGAGACTAGCTCTAGGTGTTGGGAAAGGTACAGGTCACTCTATTTTCCCATCAGGAAGAAGAATTAACCACAGGCTCACCCTGCCCCCCCGGAACCAGAATAGGGCCTGAAGCAATCCTGCGCTTTTGCGGCCTGCTCCCAAAAAAGCGAGTTGAAAAATGGAGCTCAGGGGCACTGCAATTCACAAACCTGCAGAGTTATCAATGATAACTCTCGTCCACAAATATATTGAGGGAAGGCAACGAAGAGGATTTGAAAGCAAGGCAGAATTGCAGGAAACTGATTTCAGGAGGTAGATTCGAATCGCCTTTAAAGCACAGGAAAAGCGGCAAAACCTCGACAATGATGCGCTTGGCCAAAAAGGGCGTATGCGTTTTTTCCTGAATATATTCAGGAAAAAACGCATACGCCCTTTTTGGCCAACCAAGCAACGTGGGCAGTCAAATCGGCGCTACAAAGAAGTCTCGCTTCCCATCGGTCAAAAGGGCCGTGCTGAATAAAGTGTCAAAACCAGAAAGGCAGGACAGCCATGGAGAAACGGCAGCCTTGCTACGCTGATGGGCTGGATGTAAATTGCCAACAGCCACTCTGGAGAAGTGTTCGGTGTGTCCTGAAACATCTAAAAAACTCAGCTTACAGAGCATAGGGCACTTCCACTCATGGGCGTATAAATTGGGAAAACTGAAAATCAGCAAGACACAGGCACCCCAAAGTTTAGGGTTGCTCTGTTGACAAGAACCTCCACATCGATACACCTTAAATATCCCAGGAAAGAGAAAAATGGATAAAGACGTTGTGGTCCTTATGTACAATGGAATATCACTCAGCCATGAAATCAACGTCATAAGGCTAGTAGCAGCATGATGAGTGGATTTAGGTACGACGATTCTAAGTGAAATAAGTCACACAGAAAGAGACACCTATGATAAGATATCACTTATAGAGGGAATGTAAAAACCGCTACACTTGAACTGAAATACAAAACAGAACAGAGTCACACGTTTAGAAAACACACTATGGCTGCTTAACGGGAAAGGTGAGGTGGGGTGATGCATAAAACAAGGGTTTCAAATTAGCTCAGATACCGTTCCGTAAACCCAATATGAAATAGACAAGACCTGCTCCTTGCTCAGTGAACTGGACTCAACACCCCGTATTCACCGCACAAGAATATATCTGACTAGTAAGAATCTTAAAACCTATGTATTGATATCTCTCCGTAAGTGAGTCAAGTGGGTGTAAAGCGGCATAAACACAGCAGTGAAAAGCAGCTAAACCCCATTATAAAAATTAACTACTTTTAAAAACCCGTGAAACAAAGACAGTGAAAGAGAGAGAAATTCTTACGAAATTCGTTCAGGGGCTGTGATGCCACCTGGATTGACCATATGTAGACCCACTGGTGATTGAGACATCAGGGTGAACACTCTTGGGGCTGAGAGGTTTGGTGAGGTTGGGTGAGCAAACGCAGACCCTTTAAAGTAATACTGCGTGGTACCCATCCCATGGGTCCCAAATCTCCAGGTTTAAGGGCATCTTCCTACATCGAAAACATGCATGAGAAACCCAGAAGATGGTACACCGTGTGATCGGGAAAGGTTTCCAAAAGGCACCTCTTTTCTCATCTCCTTGTGCTCGGGTTCGCCATTCCAACCGATTTACTAGCAATCTCCCTCCTTGGAGAATCAGCACCTTTCACATCCTGTTCCGTACAGGTAGGATTTGTCCTGAGGATGAACGGGAAGAGGGGGAACCAATGAGAGACTAGCTCTAGGTGTTGGGAAAGGTACAGGTCACTCTATTTTCCCATCAGGAAGAAGAATTAACCACAGGCTCAGCCTGCCCCCCCGGAACCAGAATAGGGCCTGAAGCAATCCTGCGCTTTTGCGGCCTGCTCCCAAAAAAGCGAGTTGAGAAATGGAGCTCAGGGGCACTGCAATTCACAAACCTGCAGAGTTATCAATGATAACTCTCGTCCACAAATATATTGAGGGAAGGCAACGAAGAGGATTTGAAAGCAAGGCAGAATTGCAGGAAACTGATTTCAGGAGGTAGATTCGAATCGCCTTTAAAGCACAGGAAAAGCGGCAAAACCTCGACAATGATGCCCTTGGCCAAAAAGGGCGTATGCATTTTTTCCTGAATATTTTCAGGAAAAAACGCATACGCCCTTTTTGGCCAACCAAGCAACCTGGACAGTCAAATCGGCGCTACAAAGAAGTCTCGCTTCCCATCGGTCAAAAGGGCCGTGCTGAATAAAGTGTCAAAACCAGAAAGGCAGGACAGCCATGGAGAAACGGCAGCCTTGCTACGCTGATGGGCTGGATGTAAATTGCCAACAGCCACTCTGGAGAAGTGTTCCGTGTGTCCTGAAACATCTAAAAAACTCAGCTTACAGAGCATAGGGCACTTCCACTCATGGGCGTATAAATTGGGAAAACTGAAAATCAGCAAGACACAGGCACCCCAAAGTTTAGGGTTGCTCTGTTGACAAGAACCTCCACATCGATACACCTTAAATATCCCAGGAAAGAGAAAAATGGATAAAGACGTTGTGGTCCTTATGTACAATGGAATATCACTCAGCCATGAAATCAACGTCATAAGGCTAGTAGCAGCATGATGAGTGGATTTAGGTACGACGATTCTAAGTGAAATAAGTCACACAGAAAGAGACACCTATGATAAGATATCACTTATAGAGGGAATGTAAAAACCGCTACACTTGAACTGAATTACAAAACAGAACAGAGTCACACGTTTAGAAAACACACTATGGCTGCTTAACGGGAAAGGTGAGGTGGGGTGATGCATAAAACAAGGGTTTCAAATTAGCTCAGATACCGTTCCGTAAACCCAATATGAAATAGACAAGACCTGCTCCTTGCTCAGTGAACTGGACTCAACACCCCGTATTCACCGCACAAGAATATATCTGACTAGTAAGAATCTTAAAACCTATGTATTGATATCTCTCCGTAAGTGAGTCAAGTGGGTGTAAAGCGGCATAAACACAGCAGTGAAAAGCAGCTAAACCCCATTATAAAAATCAACTACTTTTAAAAACCCGTGAAACAAAGACAGTGAAAGAGAGAGAAACTCTTATAAAATTCGTTCAGGGGCTGTGATGCCACCTGGATTGACCATATCTAGACCCACTGCTGATTGAGGCATAAGGGTGAACACTCTTGGGGCTGAGAGGTTTGGTGAGGTTGGGTGAGCAAACGCAGACCCTTTAAAGTAATACTGCGTGGTACCCATCCCATGGGTCCCAAATCTCCAGGTTCAAGGGCATCTTCCTACATCGAAAACATGCATGAGAAACCCAGAAGATGGTACACCGTGTGATCGGGAAAAGTTTCCAAAAGGCACCTCATTTCTCATCTCCTTGTGCTCGGGTTCGCCATTCCAACCGCTTTACTAGCAATCTCCCTCCTTGGAGAATCAGCACCTTTCACATCCTGTTCCGTACAGGTAGCCATTTGTCCTGAGGATGAACGGGAAGAGGGGGAACCAATGAGAGACTAGCTCTAGGTGTTGGGAAAGGTACAGGTCACTCTATTTTCCCATCAAGAAGAAGAATTAACCACAGGCTCACCCTGCCCCCCCGGAACCAGAATAGGGCCTGAAGCAATCCTGCGCTTTTGCGGCCTGCTCCCAAAAAAGCGAGTTGAGAAATGGAGCTCAGGGGCACTGCAATTCACAAACCTGCAGAGTTATCAATGATAACTCTCGTCCACAAATATATTGAGGGAAGGCAACGAAGAGGATTTGAAAGCAAGGCAGAATTGCAGGAAACTGATTTCAGGAGGTAGATTCGAATCGCCTTTAAAGCACAGGAAAAGCGGCAAAACCTCGACAATGATGCGCTTGGCCAAAAAGGGCGTATGCGTTTTTTCCTGAATATATTCAGGAAAAAACGCATACGCCCTTTTTGGCCAACCAAGCAACGTGGGCAGTCAAATCGGCGCTACAAAGAAGTCTCGCTTCCCATCGGTCAAAAGGGCCGTGCTGAATAAAGTGTCAAAACCAGAAAGGCAGGACAGCCATGGAGAAACGGGAGCCTTGCTACGCTGATGGGCTGGATGTAAATTGCCAACAGCCACTCTGGAGAAGTGTTCGGTGTGTCCTGAAACATCTAAAAAACTCAGCTTACAGAGCATAGGGCACTTCCACTCATGGGCGTATAAATTGGGAAAACTGAAAATCAGCAAGACACAGGCACCCCAAAGTTTAGGGTTGCTCTGTTGACAAGAACCTCCACATCGATACACCTTAAATATCCCAGGAAAGAGAAAAATGGATAAAGACGTTGTGGTCCTTATGTACAATGGAATATCACTCAGCCATGAAATCAACGTCATAAGGCTAGTAGCAGCATGATGAGTGGATTTAGGTACGACGATTGTAAGTGAAATAAGTCACACAGAAAGAGACACCTATGATAAGATATCACTTATAGAGGGAATGTAAAAACCGCTACACTTGAACTGAATTACAAAACAGAACAGAGTCACACGTTTAGAAAACACACTATGGCTGCATAACGGGAAAGGGGAGGTGGGGTGATGCATAAAACAAGGGTTTCAAATTAGCTCAGATACCGTTCCGTAAACCCAATATGAAATAGACAAGACCTGCTCCTTGCTCAGTGAACTGGACTCAACACCCCGTATTAACCACACAAGAATATATCTGACTAGTAAGAATCTTAAAACCTATGTATTGATATCTCTCCGTAAGTGAGTCAAGTGGGTGTAAAGCGGCATAAACACAGCAGTGAAAAGCAGCTAAACCCCATTATAAAAATCAACTACTTTTAAAAACCCGTGAAACAAAAACAGTGAAAGAGAGAGAAATTCTTACAAATTTCGTTCAGGGGCTGTGATACCACCTGGATTGATCATATCTAGACCCACAGCTGATTGAGACATAAGGGTGTACACTCTTGCGACTTAGAGGTTTGGTGAGGTTGGGTGAGCAAACACAGACCCTTTAAAGTAATACTGCGGGGTACCCATCCCATGGGTCCCAAATCTCCAGGTTCAAGGGCATCTTCCTACATCGAAAACATGCATGAGAAACCCAGAAGATGGTACACCGTGTGATCGGGAAAGGTTTCCAAAACGCACCTCATTTCTCATCTCCTTGTGCTCGGGTTCGCCATTCCAACCGCTTTACTAGCAATCTCCCTCCTTGGAGAATCAGCACCTTTCACCTCCTGTTCCGTACAGGTAGCCATTTGTCCTGAGGATGAACGGGAAGAGGGGGAACCAATGAGAGACTAGCTCTAGGTGTTGGGAAAGGCACAGGTCACTCTATTTTCCCATCAGGAAGAAGAATTAACCACAGGCTCAGCCTGCCCCCCCGGAACCAGAATAGGGCCTGAAGCAATCCTGCGCTTTTGCGGCCTGCTCCCAAAAAAGCGAGTTGAAAAATGGAGCTCAGGGGCACTGCCATTCACAAACCTGCAGAGTTATCAATGATAACTCTCGTCCACAAATATATTGAGGGAAAGCAACGAAGAGGATTTGAAAGCAAGGCAGAATTGCAGGAAACTGATTTCAGGAGGTAGATTCGAATCGCTTTTAAAGCACAGGAAAAGCGGCAAAACCTCGACAATGATGCCCTTGGCCAAAAAGGGCGTATGCGTTTTTTCCTGAATATATTCAGGAAAAAACGCATACGCCCTTTTTAGCCAACCAAGCAACCTAGAAAGGCAAAAAGGCGCTACAAAGAAGTCTCGCTTCCCATCGGTCAAAAGGGCCGTGCTGAATAAAGTGTCAAAACCAGAAAGGCAGGACAGCCATGGAGAAACGGCAGCATTGCTACGCTGATGGGCTGGATGTAAATTGCCAACAGCCACTCTGGAGAAGTGTTCGGTGTGTCCTGAAACATCTAAAAAACTCAGCTTACAGAGCATAGGGCACTTCCACTCATGGGCGTATAAATTGGGAAAACTGAAAATCAGCAAGACACAGGCACCCCAAAGTTTAGGGTTGCTCTGTTGACAAGAACCTCCACATCGATACACCTTAAATATCCCAGGAAAGAGAAAAATGGATAAAGACGTTGTGGTCCTTATGTACAATGGCATATCACTCAGCCATGAAATCAACGTCATAAGGCTAGTAGCAGCATGATGAGTGGATTTAGGGACGACGATTCTAAGTGAAATAAGTCACACAGAAAGAGACACCTATGATAAGATATCACTTATAGAGGGAATGTAAAAACCGCTACACTTGAACTGAATTACAAAACAGAACAGAGTCACACGTTTAGAAAACACACTATGGCTGCTTAACGGGAAAGGTGAGGTGGGGTGATGCATAAAACAAGGGTTTCAAATTAGCTCAGATACCGTTCCGTAAACCCAATATGAAATAGACAAGACCTGCTCCTTGCTCAGTGAACTGGACTCAACACCCCGTATTCACCGCACAAGAATATATCTGACTAGTAAGAATCTTAAAACCTATGTATTGATATCTCTCCGTAAGTGAGTCAAGTGGGTGTAAAGCGGCATAAACACAGCAGTGAAAAGCAGCTAAACCCCATTATAAAAATCAACTACTTTTAAAAACCCGTGAAACAAAGACAGTGAAAGAGAGAGAAATTCTTACGAAATTCGTTCAGGGGCTGTGATGCCACCTGGATTGACCATATCTAGACCCACTGCTGATTGAGACATAAGGGTGAACACTCTTGGGGCTGAGAGGTTTGGTGAGGTTGGGTGAGCAAACGCAGACCCTTTAAAGTAATACTGCGTGGTACCCATCCCATGGGTCCCAAATCTCCAGGTTTAAGGGCATCTTCCTACATCGAAAACATGCATGAGAAACCCAGAAGATGGTACACCGTGTGATCGGGAAAGGTTTCCAAAAGGCACCTCATTTCTCATCTCCTTGTGCTCGGGTTCACCATTCCAACCGCTTTACTAGCAATCTCCCTCCTTGGAGAATCAGCACCTTTCACATCCTGTTCCGTACAGGTAGCCATTTGTGCTGAGGATGAACGGGAAGAGGGGGAACCAATGAGAGACTAGCTCTAGGTGTTGGGAAAGGTACAGGTCACTCTATTTTCCCATCAGGAAGAAGAATTAACCACAGGCTCAGCCTGCCCCCCCGGAACCAGAATAGGGCCTGAAGCAATCCTGCGCTTTTGCGGCCTGCTCCCAAAAAAGCGAGTTGAGAAATGGAGCTCAGGGGCACTGCAATTCACAAACCTGCAGAGTTATCAATGATAACTCTCGTCCACAAATATATTGAGGGAAGGCAACGAAGAGAATTTGAAAGCAGGGCAGAATTGCAGGAAACTGATTTCAGGAGGTAGATTCGAATCGCCTTTAAAGCACAGGAAAAGCGGCAAAACCTCAACAATGATGCCCTTGGCCAAAAAGGGCGAATGCGTTTTTTCCTGAGTATATTCAGGAAAAAACGCATACGCCCTTTTTGGCCAACCAAGCAACCTGGAAAGGCAAATCGGCGCTACAAAGAAGTCTCGCTTCCCATCGGTCAAAAGGGCCGTGCTGAATAAAGTGTCAAAACCAGAAAGACAGGACAGCCATGGAGAAACGGGAGCCTTGCTACGCTGATGGGCTGGATGTAAATTGCCAACAGCCACTCTGGAGAAGTGTTCGGTGTGTCCTGAAACATCTAAAAAACTCAGCTTACAGAGCATAGGGCACTTCCACACATGGGCGTATAAATTGGGAAAACTGAAAATCAGCAAGACACAGGCACCCCAAAGTTTAGGGTTGCTCTGTTGGCAAGAACCTCCACATCGATACACCTTAAATATCCCAGGAAAGAGAAAAATGGATAAAGACGTTGTGGTCCTTATGTACAATGGAATATCACTCAGCCATGAAATCAACGTCATAAGGCTAGTAGCAGCATGATGAGTGGATTTAGGTACGACGATTCTAAGTGAAATAAGTCACACAGAAAGAGACACCTATGATAAGATATCACTTATAGAGGGAATGTAAAAACCGCTACACTTGAACTGAATTACAAAACAGAACAGAGTCACACGTTTAGAAAAAACACTATGGCTGCTTAACGGGAAAGGTGAGGTGGGGTGATGCATAAAACAAGGGTTTCAAATTAGCTCAGATACCGTTCCGTAAACCCAATATGAAATAGACAAGACCTACTCCTTGCTCAGTGAACTGGACTAAACACCGCGTATTCACCGCACAAGAATATATCTGACTAGTAAGAATCTTAAAACCTATGTATTGATATCTCTCCGTAAGTGAGTCAAGTGGGTGTAAAGCGGCATAAACACAGCAGTGAAAAGCAGCTAAACCCCATTATAAAAATCAACTACTTTTAAAAACCCGTGAAACAAAGACAGTGAAAGAGAGAGAAATTCTTACAAATTTCGTTCAGGGGCTGTGATGCCACCTGGATTGACCATATCTAGACCCACAGCTGATTGAGACATAAGGGTGTACACTCTTGCGACTTAGAGGTTTGGTGAGGTTGGGTGAGCAAACACAGACCCTTTAAATTAATACTACGGGGAACCCATCCCATGGGTCCCAAATCTCCAGGTTCAAGGGCATCTTCCTACATCGAAAACATGCATGAGAAACCCAGAAGATGGTACACCGTGTGATCGGGAAAGGTTTCCAAAACGCACCTCATTTCTCATCTCCTTGTGCTCGGGTTCACCATTCCAACCGCTTTACTAGCAATCTCCCTCCTTGGAGAATCAGCACCTTTCACCTCCTGTTCCGTACAGGTAGCCATTTTTCCTGAGAATGAATGGGAAGAGGGGGAACCAATGAGAGACTAGCTCTAGGTGTTGGGAAAGGCACAGGTCACTCTATTTTCCCATCAGGAAGAAGAATTAACCACAGGCTCAGCCTGCCCCCCCGGAACCAGAATAGGGCCTGAAGCAATCCTGCGCTTTTGCGGCCTGCTCCCAAAAAAGCGAGTTGAAAAATGGAGCTCAGGGGCACTGCAATTCACAAACCTGCAGAGTTATCAATGATAACTCTCGTCCACAAATATATTGAGGGAAGGCAACGAAGAGGATTTGAAAGCAAGGCAGAATTGCAGGAAACTGATTTCAGGAGGTAGATTCGAATCGCTTTTAAAGCACAGGAAAAGCGGCAAAACCTCGACAATGATGCCCTTGGCCAAAAAGGGCGTATGCGTTTTTTCCTGAATATATTCAGGAAAAAACGCATACGCCCTTTTTGGCCAACCAAGCAACCTGGAAAGGCAAATCAGCGCTACAAAGAAGTCTCGCTTCCCATCGGTCAAAAGGGCCGTGCTGAATAAAGTGTCAAAACCAGAAAGGCAGGACAGCCATGGAGAAACGGCAGCCTTGCTACGCTGATGGGCTGGATGTAAATTGCCAACAGCCACTCTGGAGAAGTGTTCGGTGTGTCCTGAAACATCTAAAAAACTCAGCTTACAGAGCATAGGGCACTTCCACTCATGGGCGTATAAATTGGGAAAACTGAAAATCAGCAAGACACAGGCACCCCAAAGTTTAGGGTTGCTCTGTTGGCAAGAACCTCCACATCGATACACCTTAAATATCCCAGGAAAGAGAAAAATGGATAAAGACGTTGTGGTCCTTATGTACAATGGCATATCACTCAGCCATAAAATCAACGTCATAAGGCTAGTAGCAGCATGATGAGTGGATTTAGGGACGACGATTCTAAGTGAAATAAGTCACACAGAAAGAGACACCTATGATAAGATATCACTTATAGAGGGAATGTAAAAACCGCTACACTTGAACTGAATTACAAAACAGAACAGAGTCACACGTTTAGAAAACACACTATGGCTGCTTAACGGGAAAGGTGAGGTGGGGTGATGCATAAAACAAGGGTTTCAAATTAGCTCAGATACCGTTCCGTAAACCCAATATGAAATAGACAAGACCTGCTCCTTGCTCAGTGAACTGGACTCAACACCCCGTATTCACCGCACAAGAATATATCTGACTAGTAAGAATCTTAAAACCTATGTATTGATATCTCTCCGTAAGTGAGTCAAGTGGGTGTAAAGCGGCATAAACACAGCAGTGAAAAGCAGCTAAACCCCATTATAAAAATCAACTACTTTTAAAAACCCGTGAAACAAAGACAGTGAAAGAGAGAGAAATTCTTACGAAATTCGTTCAGGGGCTGTAATGCCACCTGGATTGACCATATCAAGACCCACTGCTGATTGAGACATAAGGGTGAACACTCTTGGGGCTGAGAGGTTTGGTGAGGTTGGGTGAGCAAACGCAGACCCTTTAAAGTAATACTGCGTGGTACCCATCCCATGGGTCCCAAATCTCCAGGTTTAAAGGCATCTTCCTACATCGAAAACATGCATGAGAAACCCAGAAGATGGTACACCGTGTGATCGGGAAAGGTTTCCAAAAGGCACCTCATTTCTCATCTCCTTGTGCTCGGGTTCGCCATTCCAACCGCTTTACTAGCAATCTCCCTCCTTGGAGAATCAGCACCTTTCACATCCTGTTCCGTACAGGTAGCCATTTGTCCTGAGGATGAACGGGAAGAGGGGGAACCAATGAGAGACTAGCTCTAGGTGTTGGGAAAGGTACAGGTCACTCTATTTTCCCATCAGGAAGAAGAATTAACCACAGGCTCAGCCTGCCCCCCCGGAACCAGAATAGGGCCTGAAGCAATCCTGCGCTTTTGCGGCCTGCTCCCAAAAAAGCGAGTTGAAAAATGGAGCTCAGGGGCACTGCAATTCACAAACCTGCAGAGTTATCAATGATAACTCTCGTCCACAAATATATTGAGGGAAGGCAACGAAGAGAATTTGAAAGCAGGGCAGAATTGCAGGAAACTGATTTCAGGAGGTAGATTCGAATCGCCTTTAAAGCACAGGAAAAGCGGCAAAACCTCAACAATGATGCCCTTGGCCAAAAAGGGCGTATGCGTTTTTTCCTGAGTATATTCAGGAAAAAACGCATACGTCCTTTTTGGCCAACCAAGCAACCTGGAAAGGCAAATCGGCGCTACAAAGAAGTCTCGCTTCCCATCGGTCAAAAGGGCCGTGCTGAATAAAGTGTCAAAAGCAGAAAGGCAGGACAGCCATGGAGAAACGGGAGCCTTGCTACGCTGATGGGCTGGATGTAAATTGCCAACAGCCACTCTGGAGAAGTGTTCGGTGTGTCCTGAAACACCTAAAAAACGCAGCTTACAGAGCATAGGGCACTTCCACACATGGGCGTATAAATTGGGAAAACTGAAAATCAGCAAGACACAGGCACCCCAAAGTTTAGGGTTGCTCTGTTGGCAAGAACCTCCACATCGATACACCTTAAATATCCCAGGAAAGAGAAAAATGGATAAAGACGTTGTGGTCCTTATGTACAATGGCATATCACTCAGCCATGAAATCAACGTCATAAGGCTAGTAGCAGTATGATGAGTGGATTTAGGTACGACGATTCTAAGTGAAATAAGTCACACAGAAAGAGACACCTATGATAAGATATCACTTATAGAGGGAATGTAAAAACCGCTACACTTGAACTGAATTACAAAACAGAACAGAGTCACACGTTTAGAAAACACACTATGGCTGCTTAACGGGAAAGGTGAGGTGGGGTGATGCATAAAACAAGGGTTTCAAATTAGCTCAGATACCGTTCCGTAAACCCAATATGAAATAGACAAGACCTACTCCTTGCTCAGTGAACTGGACTCAACACCCCGTATTCACCGCACAAGAATATATCTGACTAGTAAGAATCTTAAAACCTATGTATTGATATCTCTCCGTAAGTGAGTCAAGTGGGTGTAAAGCGGCATAAACACAGCAGTGAAAAGCAGCTAAACCCCATTATAAAAATCAACTACTTTTAAAAACCCGTGAAACAAAGACAGTGAAAGAGAGAGAAATTCTTACGAAATTCGTTCAGGGGCTGTAATGCCACCTGGATTGACCATATCAAGACCCACTGCTGATTGAGACATAAGGGTGAACACTCTTGGGGCTGAGAGGTTTGGTGAGGTTGGGTGAGCAAACGCAGACCCTTTAAAGTAATACTGCGTGGTACCCATCCCATGGGTCCCAAATCTCCAGGTTTAAAGGCATCTTCCTACATCGAAAACATGCATGAGAAACCCAGAAGATGGTACACCGTGTGATCGGGAAAGGTTTCCAAAACGCACCTCATTTCTCATCTCCTTGTGCTCGGGTTCGCCATTCCAACCGCTTTACTAGCAATCTCCCTCCTTGGAGAATCAGCACCTTTCACATCCTGTTCCGTACAGGTAGCCATTTGTCCTGAGGATGAACGGGAAGAGGGGGAACCAATGAGAGACTAGCTCTAGGTGTTGGGAAAGGTACAGGTCACTCTATTTTCCCATCAGGAAGAAGAATTAACCACAGGATCACCCTGCCCCCCCGGAACCAGAATAGGGCCTGAAGCAATCCTGCGCTTTTGCGGCCTGCTCCCAAAAAAGCGAGTTGAAAAATGGAGCTCAGGGGCACTGCAATTCACAAACCTGCAGAGTTATCAATGATAACTCTCGTCCACAAATATATTGAGGGAAGGCAACGAAGAGAATTTGAAAGCAGGGCAGAATTGCAGGAAACTGATTTCAGGAGGTAGATTCGAATCGCCTTTAAAGCACAGGAAAAGCGGCAAAACCTCAACAATGATGCCCTTGGCCAAAAAGGGCGTATGCGTTTTTTCCTGAGTATATTCAGGAAAAAACGCATACGTCCTTTTTGGCCAACCAAGCAACCTGGAAAGGCAAATCGGCGCTACAAAGTAGTCTCGCTTCCCATCGGTCAAAAGGGCCGTGCTGAATAAAGTGTCAAAAGCAGAAAGGCAGGACAGCCATGGAGAAACGGGAGCCTTGCTACGCTGATGGGCTGGATGTAAATTGCCAACAGCCACTCTGGAGAAGTGTTCGGTGTGTCCTGAAACATCTAAAAAACTCAGCTTACAGAGCATAGGGCACTTCCACTCATGGGCGTATAAATTGGGAAAACTGAAAATCAGCAAGACACAGGCACCCCAAAGTTTAGGGTTGCTCTGTTGGCAAGAACCTCCACATCGATACACCTTAAATATCCCAGGAAAGAGAAAAATGGATAAAGACGTTGTGGTCCTTATGTACAATGGCATATCACTCAGCCATGAAATCAACGTCATAAGGCTAGTAGCAGCATGATGAGTGGATTTAGGTACGACAATTCTAAGTGAAATAAGTCACACAGAAAGAGACACCTATGATAAGATATCACTTATAGAGGGAATGTAAAAACCGCTACACTTGAACTGAATTACAAAACAGAACAGAGTCACACGTTTAGAAAACACACTATGGCTGCTTAACGGGAAAGGTGAGGTGGGGTGATGCATAAAACAAGGGTTTCAAATTAGCTCAGATACCGTTCCGTAAACCCAATATGAAATAGACAAGACCTACTCCTTGCTCAGTGAACTGGACTCAACACCCCGTTTTCACCGCACAAGAATATATCTGACTAGTAAGAATCTTAAAACCTATGTATTGATATCTCTCCGTAAGTGAGTCAAGTGGGTGTAAAGCGGCATAAACACAGCAGTGAAAAGCAGCTAAACCCCATTATAAAAATCAACTACTTTTAAAAACCCGTGAAACAAAGACAGTGAAAGAGAGAGAAATTCTTACGAAATTCGTTCAGGGGCTGTAATGCCACCTGGATTAACCATATCAAGACCCACTGCTGATTGAGACATAAGGGTGAACACTCTTGGGGCTGAGAGGTTTGGTGAGGTTGGGTGAGCAAACGCAGACCCTTTAAAGTAATACTGCGTGGTACCCATCCCATGGGTCCCAAATCTCCAGGTTTAAAGGCATCTTCCTACATCGAAAACATGCATGAGAAACCCAGAAGATGGTACACCGTGTGATCGGGAAAGGTTTCCAAAAGGCACCTCATTTCTCATCTCCTTGTGCTCGGGTTCGCCATTCCAACCGCTTTACTAGCAATCTCCCTCCTTGGAGAATCAGCACCTTTCACATCCTGTTCCGTACAGGTAGCCATTTGTCCTGAGGATGAACGGGAAGAGGGGGAACCAATGAGAGACTAGCTCTAGGTGTTGGGAAAGGTACAGGTCACTCTATTTTCCCATCAGGAAGAAGAATTAACCACAGGCTCACCCTGCCGCCCGGAACCAGAATAGGGCCTGAAGCAATCCTGCGCTATTGCGGCCTGCTCCCAAAAAAGCGAGTTGAAAAATGGAGCTCAGGGGCACTGCAATTCACAAACCTGCAGAGTTATCAATGATAACTCTCGTCCACAAATATATTGAGGGAAGGCAACGAAGAGAATTTGAAAGCAGGGCAGAATTGCAGGAAACTGATTTCAGGAGGTAGATTCGAATCGCCTTTAAAGCACAGGAAAAGCGGCAAAACCTCAACAATGATGCACTTGGCCAAAAAGGGCGTATGCGTTTTTTCCTGAGTATATTCAGGAAAAAACGCATACGCCCTTTTTGGCCAACCAAGCAACCTGGAAAGGCAAATCGGCGCTACAAAGAAGTCTCGCTTCCCATCGGTCAAAAGGGCCGTGCTGAATAAAGTGTCAAAACCAGAAAGGCAGGACAGCCATGGAGAAACGGGAGCCTTGCTACGCTGATGGGCTGGATGTAAATTGCCAACAGCCACTCTGGAGAAGTGTTCGGTGTGTCCTGAAACATCTAAAAAACTCAGCTTACAGAGCATAGGGCACTTCCACACATGGGCGTATAAATTGGGAAAACTGAAAATCAGCAAGACACAGGCACCCCAAAGTTTAGGGTTGCTCTGTTGGCAAGAACCTCCACATCGATACACCTTAAATATCCCAGGAAAGAGAAAAATGGATAAAGACGTTGTGGTCCTTATGTACAATGGAATATCACTCAGCCATGAAATCAACGTCATAAGGCTAGTAGCAGCATGATGAGTGGATTTAGGTACGACGATTCTAAGTGAAATAAGTCACACAGAAAGAGACACCTATGATAAGATATCACTTATAGAGGGAATGTAAAAACCGCTACACTTGAACTGAATTACAAAACAGAACAGAGTCACACGTTTAGAAAACACACTATGGCTGCTTAACGGGAAAGGTGAGGTGGGGTGATGCATAAAACAAGGGTTTCAAATTAGCTCAGATACCGTCCCGTAAACCCAATATGAAATAGACAAGACCTACTCCTTGCTCAGTGAACTGGACTAAACACCCCGTATTCACCGCACAAGAATATATCTGACTAGTAAGAATCTTAAAACCTATGTATTGATATCTCTCCGTAAGTGAGTCAAGTGGGTGTAAAGCGGCATAAACACAGCAGTGAAAAGCAGCTAAACCCCATTATAAAAATCAACTACTTTTAAAAACCCGTGAAACAAAGACAGTGAAAGAGAGAGAAATTCTGACAAATTTCGTTCAGGGGCTGTGATGCCACCTGGATTGACCATATCTAGACCCACAGCTGATTGAGACATAAGGGTGGACACTCTTGCGACTTAGAGGTTTGGTGAGGTTGGGTGAGCAAACGCAGACCCTTTAAAGTAATACTGCGTGGTACCCATCCCATGGGTCCCAAATCTCCAGGTTCAAGGGCATCTTCCTACATCGAAAACATGCATGAGAAACCCAGAAGATGGTACACCGTGTGATCGGGAAAGGTTTCCAAAACGCACCTCATTTCTCATCTCCTTGTGCTCGGGTTCACCATTCCAACCGCTTTACTAGCAATCTCCCTCCTTGGAGAATCAGCACCTTTCACCTCCTGTTCCGTACAGGTAGCCATTTGTCCTGAGGATGAACGGGAAGAGGGGGAACCAATGAGAGACTAGCTCTAGGTGTTGGGAAAGGCACAGGTCACTCTATTTTCCCATCAGGAAGAAGAATTAACCACAGGCTCAGCCTGCCCCCCGGAACCAGAATAGGGCCTGAAGCAATCCTGCGCTTTTGCGGCCTGCTCCCAAAAATACGAGTTGAAAAATGGAGCTCAGGGGCACTGCAATTCACAAACCTGCAGAGTTATCAATGATAACTCTCGTCCACAAATATATTGAGGGAAGGCAACGAAGAGGATTTGAAAGCAAGGCAGAATTGCAGGAAACTGATTTCAGGAGGTAGATTCGAATCGCTTTTAAAGCACAGGAAAAGCGGCAAAACCTCGACAATGATGCCCTTGGCCAAAAAGGGCGTATGCGTTTTTTCCTGAATATATTCAGGAAAAAACGCATACGCCCTTTTTGGCCAACCAAGCAACCTGGAAAGGCAAATCGGCGCTACAAAGAAGTCTCGCTTCCCATCGGTCAAAAGGGCCGTGCTGAATAAAGTGTCAAAACCAGAAAGGCAGGACAGCCATGGAGAAACGGCAGCCTTGCTACGCTGATGGGCTGGATGTAAATTGCCAACAGCCACTCTGGAGAAGTGTTCCGTGTGTCCTGAAACATCTAAAAAACTCAGCTTACAGAGCATAGGGCACTTCCACTCATGGGCGTATAAATTGGGAAAACTGAAAATCAGCAAGACACAGGCACCCCAAAGTTTAGGGTTGCTCTGTTGACAAGAACCTCCACATCGATACACCTTAAATATCCCAGGAAAGAGAAAAATGGATAAAGACGTTGTGGTCCTTATGTACAATGGCATATCACTCAGCCATGAAATCAACGTCATAAGGCTAGTAGCAGCATGATGAGTGGATTTAGGGACGACGATTCTAAGTGAAATAAGTCACACAGAAAGAGACACCTATGATAAGATATCACTTATAGAGGGAATGTAAAAACCGCTACACTTGAACTGAATTACAAAACAGAACAGAGTCACACGTTTAGAAAACACACTATGGCTGCTTAACGGGAAAGGGGAGGTGGGGTGATGCATCAAACAAGGGTTTCAAATTAGCTCAGATACCGTTCCGTAAACCCAATATGAAATAGACAAGACCTACTCCTTGCTCAGTGAACTGGACTGAACACCCCGTATTCACCGCACAAGAATATATCTGACTAGTAAGAATCTTAAAACCTATGTATTGATATCTCTCCGTAAGTGAGTCAAGTGGGTGTAAAGCGGCATAAACACAGCAGTGAAAAGCAGCTAAACCCCATTATAAAAATCAACTACTTTTAAAAACCCGTGAAACAAAGACAGTGAAAGAGAGAGAAATTCTTACGAAATTCGTTCAGGAGCTGTGAGGCCACCTAGATTGACCATATCTAGACCCACTGCTGATTGAGACATAAGGGTGAACACTCTTGGGGCTGAGAGGTTTGGTGAGGTTGGGTGAGCAAACGCAGACCCTTTAAAGTAATACTGCGTGGTACCCATCCCATGGGTCCCAAATCTCCAGGTTCAAGGGCATCTTCCTACCTCGAAAACATGCATGAGAAACCCAGAAGATGGTACACCGTGTGATCGGGAAAGGTTTCCAAAACGCACCTCATTTCTCAACTCCTTGTGCTCGGGTTCGCCATTCCAACCGCTTTACTAGCAATCTCCCTCCTTGGAGAATCAGCACCTTTCACATCCTGTTCCGTACAGGTAGCCATTTGTCCTGAGGATGAACGGGAAGAGGGGGAACCAATGAGAGACTAGCTCTAAGTGTTGGGACAGGCACAGGTCACTCTATTTTCCCATCAGGAAGAAGAATTAACCACAGGCTCAGCCTGCCCCCCCGGAACCAGAATAGGGCCTGAAGCAATCCTGCGCTTTTGCGGCCTGCTCCCAAAAATGCGAGTTGAAAAACGTAGCCCAGGGGCACTGCAATTCACAAACCTGCAGAGTTATCAATGATAACTCTCGTCCACAAATATATTGAGGGAAGGCAACGAAAAGGATTTGAAAGCAAGGCAGAATTGCAGGAAACTGATTTCAGGAGGTAGAATCGAATCGCCTTTAAAGCACAGGAAAAGCGGCAAAACCTCGACAATGATGCCCTTGGCCAAAAAGGGCGTATGCGTTTTTTCCTGAATATATTCAGGAAAAAACGCATACGCCCTTTTTGGCCAACCAAGCAACCTGGAAAGGCAAATCAGCGCTACAAAGAAGTCTTGCTTCCCATCGGTCAAAAGGGCCGTGCTGTATAAACTGTCAAAACCAGGAATGCAGGACAGGCCATGAAGAAACGGGAGCCTTCCTACGCTGATGGGCGGGATGTCAATTGCCAACAGGCACTCTGGAGAAGTGTACGGTGTGTCCTGAAACACCTAAAAAACTCAGCTTAGAGAGCATAGGGCACTTCCACTCATGGGCGTATAAATTGGGAAAACTAAAAATCAGCAAGACACAGGCACCCCAAAGTTTAGGGCTGCTCTGCTGACAAGAACCTCCACTGAGTTACACCTTAAATATCCCAGGAAAGAGAAAAATGGATAAAGACGTTGTGGTCCTTATGTACAATGGAATATCACTCAGCCATGAAATCTACGTCATAAGGCTAGTAGCAGCTTGATGAGTGGATTTAGGTACGACGATTCTAAGTGAAATAAGTCAAACAGAAAACGACACTTATCATAAGATATCACTTATAGAGGGAATGTAAAAACCGCTACACTTGAACTGAATTACAAAACAGAACAGAGTCACACGTTTAGAAAACACACTATGGCTGCTTAACGGGAAAGGTGAGGTGGGGTGATGCGTAAAAGAAGGGTTTCAAATTAGCTCAGATACCGTTCCATAAACCCAATATGTAATAGACAAGACCTACTCCTTGCTCAGTGAACTGGACTCAACACCCCCTATTCAACGCCCAAGAATATATCTGACTAGTAAGAATCTTAAAACCTATGTGTTGATATCCCTCTGGAAGTGAGTCAAGTGGGTGTAAAGCGGCCTAAACACAGCAGTGAAAAGCAGCTAAACCCCATTATAAAAATCAACTACTTTTAAAAACCCGTGAAACAAAGACAGTGAAAGAGAGACAAATTCTTACAAAATTCGTTCAGGGGCTGTGATGCCACCTGGATTGACCATATCTAGACCCACTGCTGATTGAGACATATGGGTGAACACTCTTGGGGCTGAGAGGTTTGGTGAGGTTGGGTGAGCAAAGCAGACCCTTTTAAGTAATACTGCGTGGTACCCATCCCATGGGTCCCAAATCTCCAGGTTCAAGGGCATCTTCCTACATCGAAAACATGCATGAGACACCCAGAAGATGGTACACCGTGTGATCGGGAAAGGTTTCTCAAACGCACCTCATTTCTCATCTCCTTGTGCTCGGGTTCGCCATGCCAGCCGTTTTACTAGCAATCTCCCTCCTTGGAGAATCAGCACCTTTAACCTCCTGTTCCGTACAGGTTGCCATTTGTCCTGAGGATGAACGGGAAGAGGGCGAAACAATGAGAGACTAGCTCTAGGTGTTGGGACAGGCACAGGTCACTCTATTTTCCCATCAGGAAGAAGAATTAACCACAGGCTCAGCCTGACGCCCGGTACCAGAATAGGGCCTGAAGCAATCCTGCGCTTTTGCGGCCAGCTCCCAAAAAAGCGAGTTGAAAAATGGAGCTCAGGGGCACTGCAATTCAAAAACCTGCAGAGTTATAAATGATAACTCTCGTCCACAAATATATTGAGGGAAGGCAACGAAGAGGATTTGAAAGCAAGGAAGAATTGAAGGAAACTGATTTCAGGAGGTAGATTCGAATCGCCTTTAAAGCACAGGAAAAGCGGCAAAACCTCGACAATGATGCCCTTGGCCAAAAAGGGCGTATGCGTTTTCTCCTGAATATATTCAGGAAAAAACGCATACGCCCTTTTTGGCCAACCAAGCAACCTGCAAAGGCAAATCAGCGCTACAAAGAAGTCTCGCTTCCCATCGGTCAAAAGGACCATGCTGAGTAAAGTGTCTAAACCAGAAATGCAGGGCAGGCCATGGAGAAACTGGAGCCTTGCAACGCTGATGGGCGGGATGTAAATTGCCAACAGGCACTCTGGAGAAGTGTACGGTGTGTCCTGAAACACCTAAAAAACTCAGCTTAGAGAGCATAGGGCACTTCCACTCATGGGCGTATAAATTGGGAAAACTAAAAATCAGCAAGACACAGGCACCCCAAAGTTTAGGGCTGCTCTGCTGACAAGAACCTCCACTGAGTTACACCTTAAATATCCCAGGAAAGAGAAAAATGGATAAAGACATTGTGGTCCTTATGTACAATGGAATATCACTCAGCCATGAAATCAACGTCATAAGGCTAGTAGCAGCTTGATGAGTGGATTTAGGTACGACGATTCTAAGTGAAATAAGTCACACAGAAAGAGACACCTATGATAAGATACCAGTTATAGAGGGAATGTAAAAACCGCTACACTTGAACTGAATTACAAAACAGAACAGAGTCACACGTTTAGAAAACACACTATGGCTGCTTAACGGGAAAGGGGAGGTGGGGTGATGCATCAAACAAGGGTTTCAAATTAGCTCAGATACCGTTCCGTAAACCCAATATGAAATAGACAAGACCTACTCCTTGCTCAGTGAACTGGACTCAACACCCCGTATTCACCGCACAAGAATATATCTGACTAGTAAGAATCTTAAAACCTATGTATTGATATCTCTCCGTAAGTGAGTCAAGTGGGTGTAAAGCGGCATAAACACAGCAGTGAAAAGCAGCTAAACCCCATTATAAAAATCAACTACTTTTAAAAACCCGTGAAACAAAGACAGTGAAAGAGAGAGAAATTCTGACAAATTTCGTTCAGGGGCTGTGATGCCACCTGGATTGACCATATCTAGACCCACAGCTGATTGAGACATAAGGGTGGACACTCTTGCGACTTAGAGGTTTGGTGAGGTTGGGTGAGCAAACGCAGACCCTTTAAAGTAATACTGCGTGGTACCCATCCCATGGGTCCCAAATCTCCAGGTTCAAGGGCATCTTCCTACATCGAAAACATGCATGAGAAACCCAGAAGATGGTACACCGTGTGATCGGGAAAGGTTTCCAAAACGCACCTCATTTCTCATCTCCTTGTGCTCGGGTTCACCATTCCAACCGCTTTACTAGCAATCTCCCTCCTTGGAGAATCAGCACCTTTCACCTCCTGTTCCGTACAGGTAGCCATTTGTCCTGAGGATGAACGGGAAGAGGGGGAACCAATGAGAGACTAGCTCTAGGTGTTGGGAAAGGCACAGGTCACTCTATTTTCCCATCAGGAAGAAGAATTAACCACAGGCTCAGCCTGCCCCCCCGGAACCAGAATAGGGCCTGAAGCAATCCTGCGCTTTTGCGGCCTGCTCCCAAAAATACGAGTTGAAAAATGGAGCTCAGGGGCACTGCAATTCACAAACCTGCAGAGTTATCAATGATAACTCTCGTCCACAAATATATTGAGGGAAGGCAACGAAGAGGATTTGAAAGCAAGGCAGAATTGCAGGAAACTGATTTCAGGAGGTAGATTCGAATCGCTTTTAAAGCACAGGAAAAGCGGCAAAACCTCGACAATGATGCCCTTGGCCAAAAAGGGCGTATGCGTTTTTTCCTGAATATATTCAGGAAAAAACGCATACGCCCTTTTTGGCCAACCAAGCAACCTGGAAAGGCAAATCGGCGCTACAAAGAAGTCTCGCTTCCCATCGGTCAAAAGGGCCGTGCTGAATAAAGTGTCAAAACCAGAAAGGCAGGACAGCCATGGAGAAACGGCAGCCTTGCTACGCTGATGGGCTGGATGTAAATTGCCAACAGCCACTCTGGAGAAGTGTTCCGTGTGTCCTGAAACATCTAAAAAACTCAGCTTACAGAGCATAGGGCACTTCCACTCATGGGCGTATAAATTCGGAAAACTGAAAATCAGCAAGACACAGGCACCCCAAAGTTTAGGGTTGCTCTGTTGGCAAGAACCTCCACATCGATACACCTTAAATATCCCAGGAAAGAGAAAAATGGATAAAGACGTTGTGGTCCTTATGTACAATGGCATATCACTCAGCCATGAAATCAACGTCATAAGGCTAGTAGCAGCATGATGAGTGGATTTAGGTACGACGATTCTAAGTGAAATAAGTCACACAGAAAGAGACACCTATGATAAGATATCACTTATAGAGGGAATGTAAAAACCGCTACACTTGAACTGAATTACAAAACAGAACAGAGTCACACGTTTAGAAAACACACTATGGCTGCTTAACGGGAAAGGTGAGGTGGGGTGATGCATAAAACAAGGGTTTCAAATTAGCTCAGATACCGTCCCGTAAACCCAATATGAAATAGACAAGACCTACTCCTTGCTCAGTGAACTGGACTCAACACCCCGTATTCACCGCACAAGAATATATCTGACTAGTAAGAATCTTAAAACCTATGTATTGATATCTCTCCGTAAGTGAGTCAAGTGGGTGTAAAGCGGCATAAACACAGCAGTGAAAAGCAGCTAAAACCCATTATAAAAATCAACTACTTTTAAAAACCCGTGAAACAAAGACAGTGAAAGAGAGAGAAATTCTTACAAATTTCGTTCAGGGGCTGTGATGCCACCTGGATTGACCATATCTAGACCCACAGCTGATTGAGACATAAGGGTGTACACTCTTGCGACTTAGAGGTTTGGTGAGGTTGGGTGAGCAAACACAGACCCTTTAAAGTAATACTGCGTGGTACCCATCCCATGGGTCCCAAATCTCCAGGTTTAAAGGCATCTTCCTACATCGAAAACATGCATGAGAAACCCAGAAGATGGTACACCGTGTGATCGGGAAAGGTTTCCAAAACGCACCTCATTTCTCATCTCCTTGTGCTCGGGTTCACCATTCCAAACGCTTTACTAGCAATCTCCCTCCTTGGAGAATCAGCACCTTTCACCTCCTGTTCCGTACAGGTAGCCATTTGTCCTGAGGATGAACGGGAAGAGGGGGAACCAATGAGAGACTAGCTCTCGGTGTTGGGAAAGGCACAGGTCACTCTATTTTCCCATCAGGAAGAAGAATTAACCACAGGCTCAGCCTGCCCCCCCGGAACCAGAATAGGGCCTGAAGCAATCCTGCGATTTTGCGGCCTGCTCCCAAAAATACGAGTTGAAAAATGGAGCTCAGGGGCACTGCAATTCACAAACCTGCAGAGTTATCATTGATAACTCTCGTCCACAAATATATTGAGGGAAGGCAACGAAGAGGATTTGAAAGCAAGGCAGAATTGCAGGAAACTGATTTCAGGAGGTAGATTCGAATCGCTTTTAAAGCACAGGAAAAGCGGCAAAACCTCGACAATGATGCCCTTATCCAAAAAGGGCGTATGCGTTTTTTCCTGAATATTTTCAGGAAAAAACGCATACGCCCTTTTTGGCCAACCAAGCAACCTGGAAAGGCTAAAAGGCGCTACAAAGAAGTCTCGCTTCCCATCGGTCAAAAGGGCCGTGCTGAATAAAGTGTCAAAACCAGAAAGGCAGGACAGCCATGGAGAAACGGGAGCCTTCCTACGCTGAAGGGCTGGATGTAAATTGCCAACAGCCACTCTGGAGAAGTGTTCGGTGTGTCCTGAAACATCTAAAAAACTCAGCTTACAGAGCATAGGGCACTTCCACTCATGGGCGTATAAATTGGGAAAACTGAAAATCAGCAAGACACAGGCACCCCAAAGTTTAGGGTTGCTCTGTTGACAAGAACCTCCACATCGATACACCTTAAATATCCCAGGAAAGAGAAAAATGGATAAAGACGTTGTGGTCCTTATGTACAATGGCATATCACTCAGCCATGAAATCAACGTCATAAGGCTAGTAGCAGCATGATGAGTGGATTTAGGGACGACGATTCTAAGTGAAATAAGTCACACAGAAAGAGACACCTATGATAAGATATCACTTATAGAGGGAATGTAAAAACCGCTACACTTGAACTGAATTACAAAACAGAACAGAGTCACACGTTTAGAAAACACACTATGGCTGCTTAACGGGAAAGGGGAGGTGGGGTGATGCATCAAACAAGGGTTTCAAATTAGCTCAGATACCGTTCCGTAAACCCAATATGAAATAGACAAGACCTACTCCTTGCTCAGTGAACTGGACTGAACACCCCGTATTCACCGCACAAGAATATATCTGACTAGTAAGAATCTTAAAACCTATGTATTGATATCTCTCCGTAAGTGAGTCAAGTGGGTGTAAAGCGGCATAAACACAGCAGTGAAAAGCAGCTAAACCCCATTATAAAAATCAACTACTTTTAAAAACCCGTGAAACAAAGACAGTGAAAGAGAGAGAAATTCTTACGAAATTCGTTCAGGAGCTGTGAGGCCACCTAGATTGACCATATCTAGACCCACTGCTGATTGAGACATAAGGGTGAACACTCTTGGGGCTGAGAGGTTTGGTGAGGTTGGGTGAGCAAACGCAGACCCTTTAAAGTAATACTGCGTGGTACCCATCCCATGGGTCCCAAATCTCCAGGTTCAAGGGCATCTTCCTACCTCGAAAACATGCATGAGAAACCCAGAAGATGGTACACCGTGTGATCGGGAAAGGTTTCCAAAACGCACCTCATTTCTCAACTCCTTGTGCTCGGGTTCGCCATTCCAACCGCTTTACTAGCAATCTCCCTCCTTGGAGAATCAGCACCTTTCACATCCTGTTCCGTACAGGTAGCCATTTGTCCTGAGGATGAACGGGAAGAGGGGGAACCAATGAGAGACTAGCTCTAAGTGTTGGGACAGGCACAGGTCACTCTATTTTCCCATCAGGAAGAAGAATTAACCACAGGCTCAGCCTGCCCCCCCGGAACCAGAATAGGGCCTGAAGCAATCCTGCGCTTTTGCGGCCTGCTCCCAAAAATGCGAGTTGAAAAACGTAGCCCAGGGGCACTGCAATTCACAAACCTGCAGAGTTATCAATGATAACTCTCGTCCACAAATATATTGAGGGAAGGCAACGAAAAGGATTTGAAAGCAAGGCAGAATTGCAGGAAACTGATTTCAGGAGGTAGAATCGAATCGCCTTTAAAGCACAGGAAAAGCGGCAAAACCTCGACAATGATGCCCTTGGCCAAAAAGGGCGTATGCGTTTTTTCCTGAATATATTCAGGAAAAAACGCATACGCCCTTTTTGGCCAACCAAGCAACCTGGAAAGGCAAATCAGCGCTACAAAGAAGTCTTGCTTCCCATCGGTCAAAAGGGCCGTGCTGTATAAACTGTCAAAACCAGGAATGCAGGACAGGCCATGAAGAAACGGGAGCCTTCCTACGCTGATGGGCGGGATGTCAATTGCCAACAGGCACTCTGGAGAAGTGTACGGTGTGTCCTGAAACACCTAAAAAACTCAGCTTAGAGAGCATAGGGCACTTCCACTCATGGGCGTATAAATTGGGAAAACTAAAAATCAGCAAGACACAGGCACCCCAAAGTTTAGGGCTGCTCTGCTGACAAGAACCTCCACTGAGTTACACCTTAAATATCCCAGGAAAGAGAAAAATGGATAAAGACGTTGTGGTCCTTATGTACAATGGAATATCACTCAGCCATGAAATCTACGTCATAAGGCTAGTAGCAGCTTGATGAGTGGATTTAGGTACGACGATTCTAAGTGAAATAAGTCAAACAGAAAACGACACTTATCATAAGATATCACTTATAGAGGGAATGTAAAAACCGCTACACTTGAACTGAATTACAAAACAGAACAGAGTCACACGTTTAGAAAACACACTATGGCTGCTTAACGGGAAAGGTGAGGTGGGGTGATGCGTAAAAGAAGGGTTTCAAATTAGCTCAGATACCGTTCCATAAACCCAATATGTAATAGACAAGACCTACTCCTTGCTCAGTGAACTGGACTCAACACCCCCTATTCAACGCCCAAGAATATATCTGACTAGTAAGAATCTTAAAACCTATGTGTTGATATCCCTCTGGAAGTGAGTCAAGTGGGTGTAAAGCGGCCTAAACACAGCAGTGAAAAGCAGCTAAACCCCATTATAAAAATCAACTACTTTTAAAAACCCGTGAAACAAAGACAGTGAAAGAGAGACAAATTCTTACAAAATTCGTTCAGGGGCTGTGATGCCACCTGGATTGACCATATCTAGACCCACTGCTGATTGAGACATATGGGTGAACACTCTTGGGGCTGAGAGGTTTGGTGAGGTTGGGTGAGCAAAGCAGACCCTTTTAAGTAATACTGCGTGGTACCCATCCCATGGGTCCCAAATCTCCAGGTTCAAGGGCATCTTCCTACATCGAAAACATGCATGAGACACCCAGAAGATGGTACACCGTGTGATCGGGAAAGGTTTCTCAAACGCACCTCATTTCTCATCTCCTTGTGCTCGGGTTCGCCATGCCAGCCGTTTTACTAGCAATCTCCCTCCTTGGAGAATCAGCACCTTTAACCTCCTGTTCCGTACAGGTTGCCATTTGTCCTGAGGATGAACGGGAAGAGGGCGAAACAATGAGAGACTAGCTCTAGGTGTTGGGACAGGCACAGGTCACTCTATTTTCCCATCAGGAAGAAGAATTAACCACAGGCTCAGCCTGACGCCCGGTACCAGAATAGGGCCTGAAGCAATCCTGCGCTTTTGCGGCCAGCTCCCAAAAAAGCGAGTTGAAAAATGGAGCTCAGGGGCACTGCAATTCAAAAACCTGCAGAGTTATAAATGATAACTCTCGTCCACAAATATATTGAGGGAAGGCAACGAAGAGGATTTGAAAGCAAGGAAGAATTGAAGGAAACTGATTTCAGGAGGTAGATTCGAATCGCCTTTAAAGCACAGGAAAAGCGGCAAAACCTCGACAATGATGCCCTTGGCCAAAAAGGGCGTATGCGTTTTCTCCTGAATATATTCAGGAAAAAACGCATACGCCCTTTTTGGCCAACCAAGCAACCTGCAAAGGCAAATCAGCGCTACAAAGAAGTCTCGCTTCCCATCGGTCAAAAGGACCATGCTGAGTAAAGTGTCTAAACCAGAAATGCAGGGCAGGCCATGGAGAAACTGGAGCCTTGCAACGCTGATGGGCGGGATGTAAATTGCCAACAGGCACTCTGGAGAAGTGTACGGTGTGTCCTGAAACACCTAAAAAACTCAGCTTAGAGAGCATAGGGCACTTCCACTCATGGGCGTATAAATTGGGAAAACTAAAAATCAGCAAGACACAGGCACCCCAAAGTTTAGGGCTGCTCTGCTGACAAGAACCTCCACTGAGTTACACCTTAAATATCCCAGGAAAGAGAAAAATGGATAAAGACGTTGTGGTCCTTATGTACAATGGAATATCACTCAGCCATGAAATCAACGTCATAAGGCTAGTAGCAACATGATGAGTGGATTTAGGTACGACGATTCTAAGTGAAATAAGTCAAACAGAAAAAGACACTTATCATAAGATATCACTTATAGAGGGAATGTAAAAACCGCTACACTTGAACTGAATTACAAAACAGAACAGAGTCACACGTTTAGAAAACACACTATGGCTGCTTAACGGGAAAGGTGAGGTGGGGTGATGCGTAAAAGAAGGGTTTCAAATTAGCTCAGATACCGTTCCATAAACCCAATATGTAATAGACAAGACCTACTCCTTGCTCAGTGAACTGGACTCAACACCCCCTATTCAACGCCCAAGAATATATCTGACTAGTAAGAATCTTAAAACCTATGTGTTGATATCCCTCTGGAAGTGAGTCAAGTGGGTGTAAAGCGGCCTAAACACAGCAGTGAAAAGCAGCTAAACCCCATTATAAAAATCAACTACTTTTAAAAACCCGTGAAACAAAGACAGTGAAAGAGAGACAAATTCTTACAAAATTCGTTCAGGGGCTGTGATGCCACCTGGATTGACCATATCTAGACCCACTGCTGATTGAGACATAAGGGTGGACACTCTTGCGGCTTAGAGTATTGGTGAGGTTGGGTGAGCAAACACAGACCCTTTAAAGTAATACTGCGGGGTACCCATCCCATGGGTCCCAAATCTCCAGGTTCAAGGGCATCTTCCTACATCGAAAACATGCATGAGAAACCCAGAAGATGGTACACCGTGTGATCGGGAAAGGTTTCCAAAACGCACCTCATTTCTCATCTCCTTGTGCTCGGGTTCGCCATTCCAACCGCTTTACTAGCAATCTCCCTCCTTGGAGAATCAGCACCTTTCACCTCCTGTTCCGTACAGGTAGCCATTTGTCCTGAGGATGAACGGGAAGAGGGGGAACCAATGAGAGACTAGCTCTAGGTGTTGGGACAGGCACAGGTCACTCTATTTTCCCATCAGGAAGAAGAATTAACCACAGGCTCAGCCTGCCCCCCCGGAACCAGAATAGGGCCTGAAGCAATCCTGCGCTTTTGCGGCCTGCTCCCAAAAATGCGAGTTGAAAAACGTAGCCCAGGGGCACTGCAATTCACAAACCTGCAGAGTTATCAATGATAACTCTCGTCCACAAATATATTGAGGGAAGGCAACGAAAAGGATTTGAAAGCAAGGCAGAATTGCAGGAAACTGATTTCAGGAGGTAGAATCGAATCGCCTTTAAAGCACAGGAAAAGCGGCAAAATCTCGACAATGATGCCCTTGGCCAAAAAGGGCGTATGCGTTTTTTCCTGAATATATTCAGGAAAAAACGCATACGCCCTTTTTGGCCAACCAAGCAACCTGGAAAGGCAAATCAGCGCTACAAAGAAGTCTTGCTTCCCATCGGTCAAAAGGGCCGTGCTGTATAAACTGTCAAAACCAGGAATGCAGGACAGGCCATGAAGAAACGGGAGCCTTCCTACGCTGATGGGCGGGATGTCAATTGCCAACAGGCACTCTGGAGAAGTGTACGGTGTGTCCTGAAACACCTAAAAAACTCAGCTTAGAGAGCATAGGGCACTTCCACTCATGGGCGTATAAATTGGGAAAACTAAAAATCAGCAAGACACAGGCACCCCAAAGTTTAGGGCTGCTCTGCTGACAAGAACCTCCACTGAGTTACACCTTAAATATCCCAGGAAAGAGAAAAATGGATAAAGACATTGTGGTCCTTATGTACAATGGAATATCACTCAGCCATGAAATCAACGTCATAAGGCTAGTAGCAGCTTGATGAGTGGATTTAGGTACGACGATTCTAAGTGAAATAAGTCACACAGAAAGAGACACCTATGATAAGATACCAGTTATAGAGGGAATGTAAAAACCGCTACACTTGAACTGAATTACAAAACAGAACAGAGTCACACGTTTAGAAAACACACTATGGCTGCTTAACGGGAAAGGTGAGGTGGGGTGATGCGTAAAAGAAGGGTTTCAAATTAGCTCAGATAACGTTCCATAAACCCAATATGTAATAGACAAGACCTACTCCTTGCTCAGTGAACTGGACTCAACACCCCCTATTCAACGCCCAAGAATATATCTGACTAGTAAGAATCTTAAAACCTATGTGTTGATATCCCTCTGGAAGTGAGTGAAGTGGGTGTAAAGCGGCCTAAACACAGCAGTGAAAAGCAGCTAAACCCCATTATAAAAATCAACTACTTTTAAAAACCCGTGAAACAAAGACAGTGAAAGAGAGAGTAATTCTTACGAAATTCGTTCAAGAGCTGTGAGGCCACCTGGATTGACCATATCTAGACCCACTGCTGATTGAGACATAAGGGTGAACACTCTTGGGGCTGAGAGGTTTGGTGAGGTTGGGTGAGCAAACGCAGACCCTTTAAAGTAATACTGCGTGGTACCCATCCCATGGGTCCCAAATCTCCAGGTTCAAGGGCATCTTCCTACATCGAAAACATGCATGAGAAACCCAGAAGATGGTACACCGTGTGATCGGGAAAGGTTTCCAAAACGCACCTCATTTCTCATCTCCTTGTGCTCGGGTTCGCCATTCCAACCGCTATACTAGCAATCTCCCTCCTTGGAGAATCAGCACCTTTCACCTCCTGTTCCGTACAGGTAGCCATTTGTCCTGAGGATGAACGGGAAGAGGGGGAACCAATGAGAGACTAGCTCTCGGTGTTGGGAAAGGCACAGGTCACTCTATTTTCCCATCAGGAAGAAGAATTAACCACAGGCTCAGCCTGCCCCCCCGGAACCAGAATAGGGCCTGAAGCAATCCTGCGCTTTTGCGGCCTGCTCCCAAAAATACGAGTTGAAAAATGGAGCTCAGGGGCACTGCAATTCACAAACCTGCAGAGTTATCAATGATAACTCTCGTCCACAAATATATTGAGGGAAGGCAACGAAGAGGATTTGAAAGCAAGGCAGAATTGCAGGAAACTGATTTCAGGAGGTAGATTCGAATCGCTTTTAAAGCACAGGAAAAGCGGCAAAACCTCGACAATGATGCCCTTGGCCAAAAAGGGCGTATGCGTTTTTTCCTGAATATTTTCAGGAAAAAACGCATACGCCCTTTTTGGCCAACCAAGCAACCTGGAAAGGCTAAAAGGCGCTACAAAGAAGTCTCGCTTCCCATCGGTCAAAAGGGCCGTGCTGAATAAAGTGTCAAAACCAGAAAGGCAGGACAGCCATGGAGAAACGGGAGCCTTCCTACGCTGAAGGGCTGGATGTAAATTGCCAACAGCCACTCTGGAGAAGTGTTCGGTGTGTCCTGAAACATCTAAAAAACTCAGCTTACAGAGCATAGGGCACTTCCACTCATGGGCGTATAAATTGGGAAAACTGAAAATCAGCAAGACACAGGCACCCCAAAGTTTAGGGTTGCTCTGTTGACAAGAACCTCCACATCGATACACCTTAAATATCCCAGGAAAGAGAAAAATGGATAAAGACGTTGTGGTCCTTATGTACAATGGCATATCACTCAGCCATGAAATCAACGTCATAAGGCTAGTAGCAGCATGATGAGTGGATTTAGGGACGACGATTCTAAGTGAAATAAGTCACACAGAAAGAGACACCTATGATAAGATATCACTTATAGAGGGAATGTAAAAACCGCTACACTTGAACTGAATTACAAAACAGAACAGAGTCACACGTTTAGAAAACACACTATGGCTGCTTAACGGGAAAGGGGAGGTGGGGTGATGCATCAAACAAGGGTTTCAAATTAGCTCAGATACCGTTCCGTAAACCCAATATGAAATAGACAAGACCTACTCCTTGCTCAGTGAACTGGACTCAACACCCCGTATTCACCGCACAAGAATATATCTGACTAGTAAGAATCTTAAAACCTATGTATTGATATCTCTCCGTAAGTGAGTCAAGTGGGTGTAAAGCGGCATAAACACAGCAGTGAAAAGCAGCTAAACCCCATTATAAAAATCAACTACTTTTAAAAACCCTTGAAACAAAGACAGTGAAAGAGAGAGAAATTCTTACGAAATTCGTTCAGGAGCTGTGAGGCCACCTGGATTGACCATATCTAGACCCACTGCTGATTGAGACATAAGGGTGAACACTCTTGGGGCTGAGAGGTTTGGTGAGGTTGGGTGAGCAAACGCAGACCCTTTAAAATAATACTGCGTGGTACCCATCCCATGGGTCCCAAATCTCCAGGTTCAAGGGCATCTTCCTACCTCGAAAACATGCATGAGAAACCCAGAAGATGGTACACCGTGTGATCGGGAAAGGTTTCCAAAACGCACCTCATTTCTCAACTCTTTGTGCTCGGGTTCGCCATTCCAACCGCTTTACAAGCAATCTCCCTCCTTGGAGAATCAGCACCTTTCACATCCTGTTCCGTACAGGTAGCCATTTGTCCTGAGGATGAACGGGAAGAGGGGGAACCAATGAGAGACTAGCTCTAAGTGTTGGGAAAGGCACAGGTCACTCTATTTTCCCATCAGGAAGAAGAATTAACCACAGGCTCAGCCTGCCCCCCCGGAACCAGAATAGGGCCTGAAGCAATCCTGCGCTTTTGCGGCCTGCTCCCAAAAAAGCGAGTTGAAAAATGGAGCTCAGGGGCACTGCAATTCACAAACCTGCAGAGTAATAACTGATAACTCTCGTCCACAAATATATTGAGGGAAGGCAACGAAGAGGATTTGAAAGCAAGGCAGAATTGCAGGAAACTGATTTCAGGAGGTAGATTCGAATCGCTTTTAAAACACAGGAAAAGCGGCAAAACCTCGACAATGATGCCCTTGGCCAAAAAGGACGTATGCATTTTTTCCTGAATATATTCAGGAAAAAATGCATACGCCCTTTTTGGCCAACCAAGCAACCTGGAAAGGCAAAAAGGCGCTACAAAGAAGTCTCGCTTCCCATCGGTCAAAAGGGCCGTGCTGAATAAAGTGTCAAAACCAGAAAGGCAGGACAGCCATGGAGAAACGGGAGCCTTGCTACGCTGATGGGCTGGATGTAAATTGCCAACAGCCACTCTGGAGAAGTGTTCGGTGTGTCCTGAAACATCTAAAAAACTCAGCTTACAGAGCATAGGGCACTTCCACTCATGGGCGTATAAATTGGGAAAACTGAAAATCAGCAAGACACAGGCACACCAAAGTTTAGGGCTGCTCTGATGACAAGAACCTCCACTGAGTTACACCTTAAATATCCCAGGAAAGAGAAAAATGGATAAAGACGTTGTGGTCCTTATGTACAATGGAATATCACTCAGCCATGAAATCAACGTCATAAGGCTAGTAGCAACATGATGAGTGGATTTAGGTACGACGATTCTAAGTGAAATAAGTCAAACAGAAAAAGACACTTATCATAAGATATCACTTATAGAGGGAATGTAAAAACCGCTACACTTGAACTGAATTACAAAACAGAACAGAGTCACAAGTTTAGAAAACACACTATGGCTGCTTAACGGGAAATGTGAGGTGGGGTGATGCGTAAAACAAGGGTTTCAAATTAGCTCAGATACCGTTCCATAAACCCAATATGTAATAGACAAGACCTACTCCTTGCTCAGTGAACTGGACTCAACACCCCCTATTCAACGCCCAAGAATATATCTGACTAGTAAGAATCTTAAAACCTATGTGTTGATATCCCTCTGTAAGTGAGTCAAGTGGGTGTAAAGCGGCCTAAACACAGCAGTGAAAAGCAGCTAAACCCCATTATAAAAATCAACTACTTTTAAAAACCCGTGAAACAAAGACAGTGAAAGAGAGACAAATTCTTACAAAATTCGTTCAGGGGCTGTGATGCCACCTGGACTGACCATATCTAGACCCACTGCTGATTGAGACATAAGGGTGGACACTCTTGCGGCTTAGAGTATTGATGAGGTTGGGTGAGCAAACACAGACCCTTTAAAGTAATACTGCGGGGTACCCATCCCATGGGTCCCAAATCTCCAGGTTCAAGGGCATCTTCCTACATCGAAAACATGCATGAGAAACCCAGAAGATGGTACACCGTGTGATCGGGAAAGGTTTCCAAAACGCACCTCATTTCTCATCTCCTTGTGCTCGGGTTCGCCATTCCAACCGCTTTACTAGCAATCTCCCTCCTTGGAGAATCAGCACCTTTCACCTCCTGTTCCGTACAGGTAGCCATTTGTCCTGAGGATGAACGGGAAGAGGGGGAACCAATGAGAGACTAGCTCTAGGTGTTGGGACAGGCACAGGTCACTCTATTTTCCCATCAGGAAGAAGAATTAACCACAGGCTCAGCCTGCCCCCCCGGAACCAGAATAGGGCCTGAAGCAATCCTGCGCTTTTGCGGCCTGCTCCCAAAAATGCGAGTTGAAAAACGTAGCCCAGGGGCACTGCAATTCACAAACCTGCAGAGTTATCAATGATAACTCTCGTCCACAAATATATTGAGGGAAGGCAACGAAAAGGATTTGAAAGCAAGGCAGAATTGCAGGAAACTGATTTCAGGAGGTAGAATCGAATCGCCTTTAAAGCACAGGAAAAGCGGCAAAACCTCGACAATGATGCCCTTGGCCAAAAAGGGCGTATGCGTTTTTTCCTGAATATATTCAGGAAAAAACGCATACGCCCTTTTTGGCCAACCAAGCAACCTGGAAAGGCAAATCAGCGCTACAAAGAAGTCTTGCTTCCCATCGGTCAAAAGGGCCGTGCTGTATAAACTGTCAAAACCAGGAATGCAGGACAGGCCATGGAGAAACGGGAGCCTTCCTACGCTGATGGGCGGGATGTCAATTGCCAACAGCCACTCTGGAGAAGTGTACGGTGTGTCCTGAAACACCTAAAAAACTCAGCTTAGAGAGCATAGGGCACTTCCACTCATGGGCGTATAAATTGGGAAAACTAAAAATCAGCAAGACACAGGCACCCCAAAGTTTAGGGCTGCTCTGCTGACAAGAACCTCCACTGAGTTACACCTTAAATATCCCAGGAAAGAGAAAAATGGATAAAGACGTTGTGGTCCTTATGTACAATGGAATATCACTCAGCCATGAAATCAACGTCATAAGGCTAGTAGCAACATGATGAGTGGATTTAGGTACGACGATTCTAAGTGAAATAAGTCAAACAGAAAAAGACACTTATCATAAGATATCACTTATAGAGGGAATGTAAAAACCGCTACACTTGAACTGAATTACAAAACAGAACAGAGTCACACGTTTAGAAAACACACTATGGCTGCTTAACGGGAAAGGTGAGGTGGGGTGATGCGTAAAACAAGGGTTTCAAATTAGCTCAGATACCGTTCCATAAACCCAATATGTAATAGACAAGACCTACTCCTTGCTCAGTGAACTGGACTCAACACCCCCTATTCAACGCCCAAGAATATATCTGACTAGTAAGAATCTTAAAACCTATGTGTTGATATCCCTCTGTAAGTGAGTCAAGTGGGTGTAAAGCGGCCTAAACACAGCAGTGAAAAGCAGCTACACCCCATTATAAAAATCAACTACTTTTAAAAACCCGTGAAACAAAGACAGTGAAAGAGAGACAAATTCTTACAAAATTCGTTCAGGGGCTGTGATGCCACCTGGATTGACCATATCTAGACCCACTGCTGATTGAGACATAAGGGTGGACACTCTTGCGGCTTAGAGTATTGGTGAGGTTGGGTGAGCAAACACAGACCCTTTAAAGTAATACTGCGGGGTACCCATCCCATGGGTCCCAAATCTCCAGGTTCAAGGGCATCTTCCTACATCGAAAACATGCATGAGAAACCCAGAAGATGGTACACCGTGTGATCGGGAAAGGTTTCCAAAACGCACCTCATTTCTCATCTCCTTGTGCTCGGGTTCGCCATTCCAACCGCTTTACTAGCAATCTCCTTCCTTGGAGAATCAGCACCTTTCACCTCCTGTTCCGTACAGGTAGCCATTTGTCCTGAGGATGAACGAGAAGAGGGGGAACCAATGAGAGACTAGCTCTAGGTGTTGGGACAGGCACAGGTCACTCTATTTTCCCATCAGGAAGAAGAATTAACCACAGGCTCAGCCTGCCCCCCCGGAACCAGAATAGGGCCTGAAGCAATCCTGCGCTTTTGCGGCCTGCTCCCAAAAATGCGAGTTGAAAAACGTAGCCCAGGGGCACTGCAATTCACAAACCTGCAGAGTTATCAATGATAACTCTCGTCCACAAATATATTGAGGGAAGGCAACGAAAAGGATTTGAAAGCAAGGCAGAATTGCAGGAAACTGATTTCAGGAGGTAGAATCGAATCGCCTTTAAAGCACAGGAAAAGCGGCAAAACCTCGACAATGATGCCCTTGGCCAAAAAGGGCGTATGCGTTTTTTCCTGAATATATTCAGGAAAAAACGCATACGCCCTTTTTGGTCAACCAAGCAACCTGGAAAGGCAAATCAGCGCTACAAAGAAGTCTTGCTTCCCATCGGTCAAAAGGGCCGTGCTGTATAAACTGTCAAAACCAGGAATGCAGGACAGGCCATGAAGAAACGGGAGCCTTCCTACGCTGATGGGCGGGATGTCAATTGCCAACAGCCACTCTGGAGAAGTGTACGGTGTGTCCTGAAACACCTAAAAAACTCAGCTTAGAGAGCATAGGGCACTTCCACTCATGGGCGTATAAATTGGGAAAACTAAAAATCAGCAAGACACAGGCACCCCAAAGTTTAGGGCTGCTCTGCTGACAAGAACCTCCACTGAGTTACACCTTAAATATCCCAGGAAAGAGAAAAACGGATAAAGACATTGTGGTCCTTATGTACAATGGAATATCACTCAGCCATGAAATCAACGTCATAAGGCTAGTAGCAGCTTGATGAGTGGATTTAGGTACGACGATTCTAAGTGAAATAAGTCACACAGAAAGAGACACCTATGATAAGATACCAGTTATAGAGGGAATGTAAAAACCGCTACACTTGAACTGAATTACAAAACAGAACAGAGTCACACGTTTAGAAAACACACTATGGCTGCTTAACGGGAAAGGTGAGGTGGGGTGATGCGTAAAAGAAGGGTTTCAAATTAGCTCAGATACCGTTCCATAAACCCAATATGTAATAGACAAGACCTACTCCTTGCTCAGTGAACTGGACTCAACACCCCCTATTCAACGCCCAAGAATATATCTGACTAGTAAGAATCTTAAAACCTATGTGTTGATATCCCTCTGGAAGTGAGTCAAGTGGGTGTAAAGCGGCCTAAACACAGCAGTGAAAAGCAGCTAAACCCCATTATAAAAATCAACTACTTTTAAAAACCCGTGAAACAAAGACAGTGAAAGAGAGACAAATTCTTACAAAATTCGTTCAGGGGCTGTGATGCCACCTGGATTGACCATATCTAGACCCACTGCTGATTGAGACATAAGGGTGGACACTCTTGCGGCTTAGAGTATTGGTGAGGTTGGGTGAGCAAACACAGACCCTTTAAAGTAATACTGCGGGGTACCCATCCCATGGGTCCCAAATCTCCAGGTTCAAGGGCATCTTCCTACATCGAAAACATGCATGAGAAACCCAGAAGATGGTACACCGTGTGATCGGGAAAGGTTTCCAAAACGCACCTCATTTCTCATCTCCTTGTGCTCGGGTTCGCCATTCCAACCGCTTTACTAGCAATCTCCCTCCTTGGAGAATCAGCACCTTTCACCTCCTGTTCCGTACAGGTAGCCATTTTTCCTGAGGATGAACGGGAAGAGGGGGAACCAATGAGAGACTAGCTCTAGGTGTTGGGACAGGCACAGGTCACTCTATTTTCCCATCAGGAAGAAGAATTAACCACAGGCTCAGCCTGCCCCCCCGGAACCAGAATAGGGCCTGAAGCAATCCTGCGCTTTTGCGGCCTGCTCCCAAAAATGCGAGTTGAAAAACGTAGCCCAGGGGCACTGCAATTCACAAACCTGCAGAGTTATCAATGATAACTCTCGTCCACAAATATATTGAGGGAAGGCAACGAAAAGGATTTGAAAGCAAGGCAGAATTGCAGGAAACTGATTTCAGGAGGTAGAATCGAATCGCCTTTAAAGCACAGGAAAAGCGGCAAAACCTCGACAATGATGCCCTTGGCCAAAAAGGGCGTATGCGTTTTTTCCTGAATATATTCAGGAAAAAACGCATACGCCCTTTTTGGTCAACCAAGCAACCTGGAAAGGCAAATCAGCGCTACAAAGAAGTCTTGCTTCCCATCGGTCAAAAGGGCCGTGCTGTATAAACTGTCAAAACCAGGAATGCAGGACAGGCCATGAAGAAACGGGAGCCTTCCTACGCTGATGGGCGGGATGTCAATTGCCAACAGCCACTCTGGAGAAGTGTACGGTGTGTCCTGAAACACCTAAAAAACTCAGCTTAGAGAGCATAGGGCACTTCCACTCATGGGCGTATAAATTGGGAAAACTAAAAATCAGCAAGACACAGGCACCCCAAAGTTTAGGGCTGCTCTGCTGACAAGAACCTCCACTGAGTTACACCTTAAATATCCCAGGAAAGAGAAAAACGGATAAAGACATTGTGGTCCTTATGTACAATGGAATATCACTCAGCCATGAAATCAACGTCATAAGGCTAGTAGCAGCTTGATGAGTGGATTTAGGTACGACGATTCTAAGTGAAATAAGTCACACAGAAAGAGACACTTATCATAAGATATCACTTATAGAGGGAATGTAAAAACCGCTACACTTGAACTGAATTACAAAACAGAACAGAGTCACACGTTTAGAAAACACACTATGGCTGCTTAACGGGAAAGGTGAGGTGGGGTGATGCGTAAAACAAGGGTTTCAAATTAGCTCAGATACCGTTCCATAAACCCAATATGTAATAGACAAGACCTACTCCTTGCTCAGTGAACTGGACTCAACACCCCCTATTCAACGCCCAAGAATATATCTGACTAGTAAGAATCTTAAAACCTATGTGTTGATATCCCTCTGTAAGTGAGTCAAGTGGGTGTAAAGCGGCCTAAACACAGCAGTGAAAAGCAGCTACACCCCATTATAAAAATCAACTACTTTTAAAAACCCGTGAAACAAAGACAGTGAAAGAGAGACAAATTCTTACAAAATTCGTTCAGGGGCTGTGATGCCACCTGGATTGACCATATCTAGACCCACTGCTGATTGAGACATAAGGGTGGACACTCTTGCGGCTTAGAGTATTGGTGAGGTTGGGTGAGCAAACACAGACCCTTTAAAGTAATACTGCGGGGTACCCATCCCATGGGTCCCAAATCTCCAGGTTCAAGGGCATCTTCCTACATCGAAAACATGCATGAGAAACCCAGAAGATGGTACACCGTGTGATCGGGAAAGGTTTCCAAAACGCACCTCATTTCTCATCTCCTTGTGCTCGGGTTCGCCATTCCAACCGCTTTACTAGCAATCTCCCTCCTTGGAGAATCAGCACCTTTCACCTCCTGTTCCGTACAGGTAGCCATTTGTCCTGAGGATGAACGAGAAGAGGGGGAACCAATGAGAGACTAGCTCTAGGTGTTGGGACAGGCACAGGTCACTCTATTTTCCCATCAGGAAGAAGAATTAACCACAGGCTCAGCCTGCCCCCCCGGAACCAGAATAGGGCCTGAAGCAATCCTGCGCTTTTGCGGCCTGCTCCCAAAAATGCGAGTTGAAAAACGTAGCCCAGGGGCACTGCAATTCACAAACCTGCAGAGTTATCAATGATAACTCTCGTCCACAAATATATTGAGGGAAGGCAACGAAAAGGATTTGAAAGCAAGGCAGAATTGCAGGAAACTGATTTCAGGAGGTAGAATCGAATCGCCTTTAAAGCACAGGAAAAGCGGCAAAACCTCGACAATGATGCCCTTGGCCAAAAAGGGCGTATGCGTTTTTTCCTGAATATATTCAGGAAAAAACGCATACGCCCTTTTTGGTCAACCAAGCAACCTGGAAAGGCAAATCAGCGCTACAAAGAAGTCTTGCTTCCCATCGGTCAAAAGGGCCGTGCTGTATAAACTGTCAAAACCAGGAATGCAGGACAGGCCATGAAGAAACGGGAGCCTTCCTACGCTGATGGGCGGGATGTCAATTGCCAACAGCCACTCTGGAGAAGTGTACGGTGTGTCCTGAAACACCTAAAAAACTCAGCTTAGAGAGCATAGGGCACTTCCACTCATGGGCGTATAAATTGGGAAAACTAAAAATCAGCAAGACACAGGCACCCCAAAGTTTAGGGCTGCTCTGCTGACAAGAACCTCCACTGAGTTACACCTTAAATATCCCAGGAAAGAGAAAAACGGATAAAGACATTGTGGTCCTTATGTACAATGGAATATCACTCAGCCATGAAATCAACGTCATAAGGCTAGTAGCAGCTTGATGAGTGGATTTAGGTACGACGATTCTAAGTGAAATAAGTCACACAGAAAGAGACACTTATCATAAGATATCACTTATAGAGGGAATGTAAAAACCGCTACACTTGAACTGAATTACAAAACAGAACAGAGTCACACGTTTAGAAAACACACTATGGCTGCTTAACGGGAAAGGTGAGGTGGGGTGATGCGTAAAACAAGGGTTTCAAATTAGCTCAGATACCGTTCCATAAACCCAATATGTAATAGACAAGACCTACTCCTTGCTCAGTGAACTGGACTCAACACCCCCTATTCAACGCCCAAGAATATATCTGACTAGTAAGAATCTTAAAACCTATGTGTTGATATCCCTCTGTAAGTGAGTCAAGTGGGTGTAAAGCGGCCTAAACACAGCAGTGAAAAGCAGCTACACCCCATTATAAAAATCAACTACTTTTAAAAACCCGTGAAACAAAGACAGTGAAAGAGAGACAAATTCTTACAAAATTCGTTCAGGGGCTGTGATGCCACCTGGATTGACCATATCTAGACCCACTGCTGATTGAGACATAAGGGTGGACACTCTTGCGGCTTAGAGTATTGGTGAGGTTGGGTGAGCAAACACAGACCCTTTAAAGTAATACTGCGGGGTACCCATCCCATGGGTCCCAAATCTCCAGGTTCAAGGGCATCTTCCTACATCGAAAACATGCATGAGAAACCCAGAAGATGGTACACCGTGTGATCGGGAAAGGTTTCCAAAACGCACCTCATTTCTCATCTCCTTGTGCTCGGGTTCGCCATTCCAACCGCTTTACTAGCAATCTCCCTCCTTGGAGAATCAGCACCTTTCACCTCCTGTTCCGTACAGGTAGCCATTTGTCCTGAGGATGAACGAGAAGAGGGGGAACCAATGAGAGACTAGCTCTAGGTGTTGGGACAGGCACAGGTCACTCTATTTTCCCATCAGGAAGAAGAATTAACCACAGGCTCAGCCTGCCCCCCCGGAACCAGAATAGGGCCTGAAGCAATCCTGCGCTTTTGCGGCCTGCTCCCAAAAATGCGAGTTGAAAAACGTAGCCCAGGGGCACTGCAATTCACAAACCTGCAGAGTTATCAATGATAACTCTCGTCCACAAATATATTGAGGGAAGGCAACGAAAAGGATTTGAAAGCAAGGCAGAATTGCAGGAAACTGATTTCAGGAGGTAGAATCGAATCGCCTTTAAAGCACAGGAAAAGCGGCAAAACCTCGACAATGATGCCCTTGGCCAAAAAGGGCGTATGCGTTTTTTCCTGAATATATTCAGGAAAAAACGCATACGCCCTTTTTGGTCAACCAAGCAACCTGGAAAGGCAAATCAGCGCTACAAAGAAGTCTTGCTTCCCATCGGTCAAAAGGGCCGTGCTGTATAAACTGTCAAAACCAGGAATGCAGGACAGGCCATGAAGAAACGGGAGCCTTCCTACGCTGATGGGCGGGATGTCAATTGCCAACAGCCACTCTGGAGAAGTGTACGGTGTGTCCTGAAACACCTAAAAAACTCAGCTTAGAGAGCATAGGGCACTTCCACTCATGGGCGTATAAATTGGGAAAACTAAAAATCAGCAAGACACAGGCACCCCAAAGTTTAGGGCTGCTCTGCTGACAAGAACCTCCACTGAGTTACACCTTAAATATCCCAGGAAAGAGAAAAACGGATAAAGACATTGTGGTCCTTATGTACAATGGAATATCACTCAGCCATGAAATCAACGTCATAAGGCTAGTAGCAGCTTGATGAGTGGATTTAGGTACGACGATTCTAAGTGAAATAAGTCACACAGAAAGAGACACCTATGATAAGATACCAGTTATAGAGGGAATGTAAAAACCGCTACACTTGAACTGAATTACAAAACAGAACAGAGTCACACGTTTAGAAAACACACTATGGCTGCTTAACGGGAAAGGTGAGGTGGGGTGATGCGTAAAAGAAGGGTTTCAAATTAGCTCAGATACCGTTCCATAAACCCAATATGTAATAGACAAGACCTACTCCTTGCTCAGTGAACTGGACTCAACACCCCCTATTCAACGCCCAAGAATATATCTGACTAGTAAGAATCTTAAAACCTATGTGTTGATATCCCTCTGGAAGTGAGTCAAGTGGGTGTAAAGCGGCCTAAACACAGCAGTGAAAAGCAGCTAAACCCCATTATAAAAATCAACTACTTTTAAAAACCCGTGAAACAAAGACAGTGAAAGAGAGACAAATTCTTACAAAATTCGTTCAGGGGCTGTGATGCCACCTGGATTGACCATATCTAGACCCACTGCTGATTGAGACATAAGGGTGGACACTCTTGCGGCTTAGAGTATTGGTGAGGTTGGGTGAGCAAACACAGACCCTTTAAAGTAATACTGCGGGGTACCCATCCCATGGGTCCCAAATCTCCAGGTTCAAGGGCATCTTCCTACATCGAAAACATGCATGAGAAACCCAGAAGATGGTACACCGTGTGATCGGGAAAGGTTTCCAAAACGCACCTCATTTCTCATCTCCTTGTGCTCGGGTTCGCCATTCCAACCGCTTTACTAGCAATCTCCCTCCTTGGAGAATCAGCACCTTTCACCTCCTGTTCCGTACAGGTAGCCATTTGTCCTGAGGATGAACGGGAAGAGGGGGAACCAATGAGAGACTAGCTCTAGGTGTTGGGACAGGCACAGGTCACTCTATTTTCCCATCAGGAAGAAGAATTAACCACAGGCTCAGCCTGCCCCCCCGGAACCAGAATAGGGCCTGAAGCAATCCTGCGCTTTTGCGGCCTGCTCCCAAAAATGCGAGTTGAAAAACGTAGCCCAGGGGCACTGCAATTCACAAACCTGCAGAGTTATCAATGATAACTCTCGTCCACAAATATATTGAGGGAAGGCAACGAAAAGGATTTGAAAGCAAGGCAGAATTGCAGGAAACTGATTTCAGGAGGTAGAATCGAATCGCCTTTAAAGCACAGGAAAAGCGGCAAAACCTCGACAATGATGCCCTTGGCCAAAAAGGGCGTATGCGTTTTTTCCTGAATATATTCAGGAAAAAACGCATACGCCCTTTTTGGTCAACCAAGCAACCTGGAAAGGCAAATCAGCGCTACAAAGAAGTCTTGCTTCCCATCGGTCAAAAGGGCCGTGCTGTATAAACTGTCAAAACCAGGAATGCAGGACAGGCCATGAAGAAACGGGAGCCTTCCTACGCTGATGGGCGGGATGTCAATTGCCAACAGCCACTCTGGAGAAGTGTACGGTGTGTCCTGAAACACCTAAAAAACTCAGCTTAGAGAGCATAGGGCACTTCCACTCATGGGCGTATAAATTGGGAAAACTAAAAATCAGCAAGACACAGGCACCCCAAAGTTTAGGGCTGCTCTGCTGACAAGAACCTCCACTGAGTTACACCTTAAATATCCCAGGAAAGAGAAAAACGGATAAAGACATTGTGGTCCTTATGTACAATGGAATATCACTCAGCCATGAAATCAACGTCATAAGGCTAGTAGCAGCTTGATGAGTGGATTTAGGTACGACGATTCTAAGTGAAATAAGTCACACAGAAAGAGACACCTATGATAAGATACCAGTTATAGAGGGAATGTAAAAACCGCTACACTTGAACTGAATTACAAAACAGAACAGAGTCACACGTTTAGAAAACACACTATGGCTGCTTAACGGGAAAGGTGAGGTGGGGTGATGCGTAAAAGAAGGGTTTCAAATTAGCTCAGATACCGTTCCATAAACCCAATATGTAATAGACAAGACCTACTCCTTGCTCAGTGAACTGGACTCAACACCCCCTATTCAACGCCCAAGAATATATCTGACTAGTAAGAATCTTAAAACCTATGTGTTGATATCCCTCTGGAAGTGAGTCAAGTGGGTGTAAAGCGGCCTAAACACAGCAGTGAAAAGCAGCTAAACCCCATTATAAAAATCAACTACTTTTAAAAACCCGTGAAACAAAGACAGTGAAAGAGAGACAAATTCTTACAAAATTCGTTCAGGGGCTGTGATGCCACCTGGATTGACCATATCTAGACCCACTGCTGATTGAGACATAAGGGTGGACACTCTTGCGGCTTAGAGTATTGGTGAGGTTGGGTGAGCAAACACAGACCCTTTAAAGTAATACTGCGGGGTACCCATCCCATGGGTCCCAAATCTCCAGGTTCAAGGGCATCTTCCTACATCGAAAACATGCATGAGAAACCCAGAAGATGGTACACCGTGTGATCGGGAAAGGTTTCCAAAACGCACCTCATTTCTCATCTCCTTGTGCTCGGGTTCGCCATTCCAACCGCTTTACTAGCAATCTCCCTCCTTGGAGAATCAGCACCTTTCACCTCCTGTTCCGTACAGGTAGCCATTTGTCCTGAGGATGAACGGGAAGAGGGGGAACCAATGAGAGACTAGCTCTAGGTGTTGGGACAGGCACAGGTCACTCTATTTTCCCATCAGGAAGAAGAATTAACCACAGGCTCAGCCTGCCCCCCCGGAACCAGAATAGGGCCTGAAGCAATCCTGCGCTTTTGCGGCCTGCTCCCAAAAATGCGAGTTGAAAAACGTAGCCCAGGGGCACTGCAATTCACAAACCTGCAGAGTTATCAATGATAACTCTCGTCCACAAATATATTGAGGGAAGGCAACGAAAAGGATTTGAAAGCAAGGCAGAATTGCAGGAAACTGATTTCAGGAGGTAGAATCGAATCGCCTTTAAAGCACAGGAAAAGCGGCAAAACCTCGACAATGATGCCCTTGGCCAAAAAGGGCGTATGCGTTTTTTCCTGAATATATTCAGGAAAAAACGCATACGCCCTTTTTGGTCAACCAAGCAACCTGGAAAGGCAAATCAGCGCTACAAAGAAGTCTTGCTTCCCATCGGTCAAAAGGGCCGTGCTGTATAAACTGTCAAAACCAGGAATGCAGGACAGGCCATGAAGAAACGGGAGCCTTCCTACGCTGATGGGCGGGATGTCAATTGCCAACAGCCACTCTGGAGAAGTGTACGGTGTGTCCTGAAACACCTAAAAAACTCAGCTTAGAGAGCATAGGGCACTTCCACTCATGGGCGTATAAATTGGGAAAACTAAAAATCAGCAAGACACAGGCACCCCAAAGTTTAGGGCTGCTCTGCTGACAAGAACCTCCACTGAGTTACACCTTAAATATCCCAGGAAAGAGAAAAACGGATAAAGACATTGTGGTCCTTATGTACAATGGAATATCACTCAGCCATGAAATCAACGTCATAAGGCTAGTAGCAGCTTGATGAGTGGATTTAGGTACGACGATTCTAAGTGAAATAAGTCACACAGAAAGAGACACCTATGATAAGATACCAGTTATAGAGGGAATGTAAAAACCGCTACACTTGAACTGAATTACAAAACAGAACAGAGTCACACGTTTAGAAAACACACTATGGCTGCTTAACGGGAAAGGTGAGGTGGGGTGATGCGTAAAAGAAGGGTTTCAAATTAGCTCAGATACCGTTCCATAAACCCAATATGTAATAGACAAGACCTACTCCTTGCTCAGTGAACTGGACTCAACACCCCCTATTCAACGCCCAAGAATATATCTGACTAGTAAGAATCTTAAAACCTATGTGTTGATATCCCTCTGGAAGTGAGTCAAGTGGGTGTAAAGCGGCCTAAACACAGCAGTGAAAAGCAGCTAAACCCCATTATAAAAATCAACTACTTTTAAAAACCCGTGAAACAAAGACAGTGAAAGAGAGACAAATTCTTACAAAATTCGTTCAGGGGCTGTGATGCCACCTGGATTGACCATATCTAGACCCACTGCTGATTGAGACATAAGGGTGGACACTCTTGCGGCTTAGAGTATTGGTGAGGTTGGGTGAGCAAACACAGACCCTTTAAAGTAATACTGCGGGGTACCCATCCCATGGGTCCCAAATCTCCAGGTTCAAGGGCATCTTCCTACATCGAAAACATGCATGAGAAACCCAGAAGATGGTACACCGTGTGATCGGGAAAGGTTTCCAAAACGCACCTCATTTCTCATCTCCTTGTGCTCGGGTTCGCCATTCCAACCGCTTTACTAGCAATCTCCCTCCTTGGAGAATCAGCACCTTTCACCTCCTGTTCCGTACAGGTAGCCATTTGTCCTGAGGATGAACGGGAAGAGGGGGAACCAATGAGAGACTAGCTCTAGGTGTTGGGACAGGCACAGGTCACTCTATTTTCCCATCAGGAAGAAGAATTAACCACAGGCTCAGCCTGCCCCCCCGGAACCAGAATAGGGCCTGAAGCAATCCTGCGCTTTTGCGGCCTGCTCCCAAAAATGCGAGTTGAAAAACGTAGCCCAGGGGCACTGCAATTCACAAACCTGCAGAGTTATCAATGATAACTCTCGTCCACAAATATATTGAGGGAAGGCAACGAAGAGGATTTGAAAGCAAGGCAGAATTGCAGGAAACTGATTTCAGGAGGTAGATTCGAATCGCCTTTAAAGCACAGGAAAAGCGGCAAAACCTCGACAATGATGCCCTTGGCCAAAAAGGGCGTATGCGTTTTTTCCTGAATATATTCAGGAAAAAACGCATACGCCCTTTTTGGCCAACCAAGCAACCTGGAAAGGCAAATCAGCGCTACAAAGAAGTCTCGCTTCCCATCGGTCAAAAGGACCATGCTGAATAAAGTGTCAAAACCAGAAATGCAGGGCAGGCCATGGAGAAACGGGAGCCTTGCTACGCTGATGGGTGGGATGTAAATTGCCAACAGCCACTCTGGAGAAGTGTACGGTGTGTCCTGAAACATCTAAAAAACTCAGCTTAGAGAGCATAGGGCACTTCCGCTCATGGGCGTATAAATTGGGAAAACTAAAAATCAGCAAGACACAGGCAGCCCAAAGATTAGGGCTGCTCTGTTGACAAGAACCTCCACTTCGTCACACCTTAAATATCCCAGGAAAGAGAAAAATGGATAAAGAAGTTGTGGTCCTTATGTACAATGGAATATCACTCAGCCATGACATCAACGTCATAAGGCTAGTAGCAGCATGAGGAGTGGATTTAGGTACGACGATTCTAAGTGAAATAGTCACACAGAAAAAGACACTTATCATAAGATATCACTTATAGAGGGAATGTAAAAACCGCTACACTTGAACTGAATTACAAAACAGAACAGATTCACACGTTTAGAAAACACACTATGGCTGCTTAACGGGAAAGGTGAGGTGGGGTGATGCATAAAACAAAGGTTTCAAATTAGCTCAGATACCGTTCCATAAACCCAATATGTAATAGACAAGACCTACTCCTTGCTCAGTGAACTGGACTCAACACCCCCTATTCAACGCCCAAGAATATATCTGACTAGTAAGAATCTTAAAACCTATGTGTTGATATCGCTCTGTAAGTGAGTCAAGTGGGAGTAAAGCGGCCTAAACACAGCAGTGAAAAGCAGCTAAACCCCATTATAAAAATCAACTACTTTTAAAAACCCGTGAAACAAAGACAGTGAAAGAGAGACAAATTCTTACAAAATTCGTTCAGGGGCTGTGATGCCACCTGGATTGACCATATCTAGACCCACTGCTGATTGAGACATAAGGGTGAACACTCTTGGGGCTGAGAGGATTGGTGAGGTTGCGTGAGCAAACGCAGACCCTTTAAAGTAATACTGCGTGGTACCCATCCCATGGGTCCCAAATCTCCAGGTTCAAGGGCATCTTCCTACATCGAAAACATGCAGGAGAAACCCAGAAGATGGTACACCGTGTGATCGGGAAAGGTTTCTAAAACGCACCTCATTTCTCATCTCCTTGTGCTCGGGTTCGCCATTCCAGCCGCTTTACTAGCAATCTCCCTCCTTGGAGAATCAGCACCTTTCACCTCCTGTTCCGTACAGGTTGCCATTTGTTCTGAGGATGAACGGGAAGAGGGGGAACCAATGAGAGACTATCTCTAGGTGTTGGGACAGGCACAGGTCACTCTGTTTTCCCATCAGGAAGAAGAATTAACCACAGGCTCAGCCTGCCGCCCGGAACCAGAATAGGGCCTGAAGCAATCCTGCGCTTTTGCGGCCAGCTCCCAAGAAAGCGAGTTGAAAAATGGAGCTCAGGGGCACTGCAATTCACAAACCTGCAGAGTTATAAATGATAACTCTCGTCCACAAATATATTGAGGGAAGGCAACGAAGAGGATTTGAAAGCAAGGCAGAATTGCAGGAAACAGATTGCAGGAGGTAGATTCGAATCGCCTTTAAAGCACAGGAAAAGCGGCAAAACCTCGGCAATGATGCCCTTGGCCAAAAAGGGCGTATGCGTTTTTTCCTGAATATATTCAGGAAAAAACGCATACGCCCTTTTTGGCCAACCAAGCAACCTGGAAAGGCAAATCAGCGCTACAAAGAAGTCTCGCTTCCCATCGGTCAAAAGGGCCATGCTGAATAAAGTGTCAAAACCAGGAATGCAGGACAGGCCATGGAGAAACGGGAGCCTTGCTACGCTGATGGGTGGGATGTCAATTGCCAACAGCCACTCTGGAGAAGTGTACGGTGTGTCCTGAAACATCTAAAAAACTCAGCTTACAGAGCATAGGGCACTTCCACTCATGGGCGTATAAATTGGGAAAACTGAAAATCAGCAAGACACAGGCACCCCAAAGTTTAGGGTTGCTCTGTTGACAAGAACCTCCACATCGATACACCTTAAATATCCCAGGAAAGAGAAAAATTGATAAAGACGTTGTGGTCCTTATGTACAATGGAATATCACTCAGCCATGAACTCAACGTCATAAGGCTAGTAGCAGCATGATGAGTGGATTTAGGTACTACGATTCTAAGTGAAATAAGTCACACAGAAAGAGACACCTATGATAAGATATCACTTATAGAGGGAATGTAAAAACCGCTACACTTGAACTGAATTACAAAACAGAACAGAGTCACACGTTTAGAAAACACACTATGGCTGCTTATCGGGAAAGGTGAGGTGGGGTGACGCATAAAACAAGGGTTTCAAAATAGCTCAGATACCGTTCCGTAAACCCAATATGTAATAGACAAGACCTACTCCTTGCTCAGTGAACTGGACTCAACACCCCCTATTCAAAGCCCAAGAATATATCTGACTAGTAAGAAGCTTAAAACCTATCTATTGATATCTCTCTGTAAGTGAGTGAAGTGGGTGTAAAGCGGCATAAACACAGCAGTGAAACGTAGCTAAACGCCATTATTAAATTCAATTACTTTTAAAACTCCGTGAAACAAAGACAGTGAAAGAGAGAGAAATTCTTACAAAATTCGTTCAGGGGCTGTGATGCCACCTGGATTGACCATATCTAGACCCACAGCTGATTGAGACATAAGAGTGGACACTCTTGCGGCTTAGAGTTTTGGTGAGGTTGGGTGAGCAAACGCAGACCCTTTAAAGTAATACTGCGGGGTACCCATCCCATGGGTCCCAAATCTCCAGGTTCAAGGGCATCTTCCTACATCGAAAACATGCATGAGAAACCCAGAAGATGGTACACCGTGTGATCGGGAAAGGTTTCCAAAACGCACCTCATTTCTCATCTCCTTGTGCTCGGGTTCGCCATTCCAACCCCTTTACTAGCAATCTCCCTCCTTGGAGAATCAGCAACTTTCACCTCCTGTTCCGTACAGGTAGCCATTTGTCCTGAGGATGAACGGGAAGAGGGGGAACCAATGAGAGACTAGCTCTAGGTGTTGGGACAGGCACAGGTCACTCTATTTTCCCATCAGGAAGAAGAATTAACCACAGGCTCAGCCTGCCACCCCGGAACCAAAATAGGGCCTGAAGCAATCCTGCGCTTTTGCGGCCTGCTCCCAAAAATGCGAGTTGAAAAACGTAGCTCAGGGGCACTGCAATTCACAAACCTGCAGAGTTATCAATGATAACTCTCGTCCACAAATATATTGAGGGAAGGCAACGAAGAGGATTTGAAAGCAAGGCAGAATTGCAGGAAACTGATTTCAGGAGGTAGATTCGAATCGCCTTTAAAGCACAGGAAAAGCGGCAAAACCTCGACAATGATGCCCTTGGCCAAAAAGGGCGTATGCGTTTTTTCCTGAATATATTCAGGAAAAAACGCATACGCCCTTTTTGGCCAACCAAGCAACCTGGAAAGGCAAATCAGCGCTACAAAGAAGTCTCGCTTCCCATCGGTCAAAAGGACCATGCTGAATAAAGTGTCAAAACCAGAAATGCAGGGCAGGCCATGGAGAAACGGGAGCCTTGCTACGCTGATGGGTGGGATGTAAATTGCCAACAGCCACTCTGGAGAAGTGTACGGTGTGTCCTGAAACATCTAAAAAACTCAGCTTAGAGAGCATAGGGCACTTCCGCTCATGGGCGTATAAATTGGGAAAACTAAAAATCAGCAAGACACAGGCAGCCCAAAGATTAGGGCTGCTCTGTTGACAAGAACCTCCACTTCGTCACACCTTAAATATCCCAGGAAAGAGAAAAATGGATAAAGAAGTTGTGGTCCTTATGTACAATGGAATATCACTCAGCCATGACATCAACGTCATAAGGCTAGTAGCAGCATGAGGAGTGGATTTAGGTACGACGATTCTAAGTGAAATAGTCACACAGAAAAAGACACTTATCATAAGATATCACTTATAGAGGGAATGTAAAAACCGCTACACTTGAACTGAATTACAAAACAGAACAGATTCACACGTTTAGAAAACACACTATGGCTGCTTAACGGGAAAGGTGAGGTGGGGTGATGCATAAAACAAAGGTTTCAAATTAGCTCAGATACCGTTCCATAAACCCAATATGTAATAGATAAGACCTACTCCTTGCTCAGTGAACTGAACTCAACACCCCCTATTCAACGCCCAAGAATATATCTGAATAGTAAAAATCTTAAAACTTATGTGTTGATATCCCTCTGTAAGTGAGTCAAGTGGGTGTAAAGCGGCCTAAACACAGCAGTGAACAGCAGCTAAACCCCATTATAAAAATCAACTACTTTTAAAAACCCGTGAAACAAAGACAGTGAAAGAGAGAGAAATTCTTACAAAATTCGTTCAGGGGCTGTGATGCCACCTGGATTGACCATATCTAGACCCACTGCTGATTGAGACATAAGGGTGAACACTCTTGGGGCTGAGAGTTTTGGTGAGCTTGGGTGAGCAAACGCAGACCCTTTATAGTAATACTGCGTGTTACCCATCCCATGGGTCCCAAATCTCCAGGTTCAAGGGCATCTTCCTACAACGAAAACATGCATGAGACACCCAGATGATGGTACACCGTGTGATCGGGAAAGGATTCTAAAACGCACCTCATTTCTCATCTCCTTGTGCTCGGGTTCGCCATTTCAGCCGCTTTACTAGCAATCTCCCTCCTTGGAGAATCAGCACCTTTAACTTCCTGTTCCGTCCAGGTTGCCATTTGTCCTGAGGATGAACGGAAAGAGGGCGAAACAATGAGAGACTAGCTCTAGGTGTTGGGAAAGGCACAGGTCACTCTATTTTCCCATCAGGAAGAAGAATTAACCAGAGGCTCAGCCTGCCGCCCGGAACCAGAATAGGGCCTGAAGCAATCCTGCGCTTTTGCGGCCAGCTCCCAAAAAAGCGAGTTGAAAAATGGAGCTCAGGGGCACTGCAATTCACAAACCTGCAGAGTTATAAATGATAACTCTCGTCCACAAATATATTGAGGGAAGGCAACGAAGAGGATTTGAAAGCAAGGCAGAATTGCAGGAAACTGATTTCAGGAGGTAGATTCGAATCGCCTTTAAAGCACAGGAAAAGCAGCAAAACCTCGACAATGATGCCCTTGGCCAAAAAGGGCGTATGCCTTTTTTCCTGAATATATTCAGGAAAAAACGCATACGCCCTTTTTGACCAACCAAGCAACCTGGAAATGCAAATCAGCGCTACAAAGAAGTCTCGCTTCCCATTGGTCAAAAGGGCCATGGTGAATAAAGTGTCAACACCAGAAATGCAGGGCAGGCCATGGAGAAACGGGAGCCTTGCTACGCTGATGGGCGGGATGTAAATTGACAACAGCCACTCTGGAGAAGTGTACAGTGTGTCCTGAAACACCTAAAAAACTCAGCTTACAGAGCATAGGGCACTTCCACTCATGGGCGTATAAATTGGGAAAACTGAAAATCAGCAAGACACAGGCACCCCAAAGTTTAGGGCTGCTCTGCTGACAAGAACCTCCACTTCCTTACACCTTAAATATCCCAGGAAAGAGAAAAATGGATAAAGACGTTGTGGTCCTTATGTACAATGGAATATCACTCAGCCATGAAATCAACGTCATAAGGCTAGTAGCAACATGATGAGTGGATTTAGGTACGACGATTCTAAGTGAAATAAGTCAAACAGAAAGAGACACCTATGATAAGATATCACTTATAGAGGGAATGTAAAAACCGCTACACGTGAACTGAATTACAAAACAGAACAGAGTCACACGTTTAGAAAACACACTATGGCTGCTTATCGGGAAAGGTGAGGTGGGGTGACGCATAAAACAAGGGTTTCAAATTAGCTCAGATACCGTTCCATAAACCCAATATGTAATAGACAAGACCTACTCCTTGCTCAGTGAACTGGAATCAACAACCCCTATTCACCGCCCAAGAATATATCTGACTAGTAAGAATCTTACAACCTATGTATTGATATCTCTCTGTAAGTGAGTGAAGTGGGTGTAAAGCGGCCTAAACACAGCAGTGAAACGCAGCTAAACTCCATTATTAAATTCAATTACTTTTAAAACTCCGTGAAACAAAGACAGTGAAAGAGAGTGAAATTCTTACAAAATTCGTTCAGGGGCTGTGATGCCACCTGGATTGACCATATCTAGACCCACTGCTGATTGAGACATAAGGGTGAACACTCTTGGGGCTGAGAGGATTGGTGAGGTTGGGTGAGCAAACGCAGACCCTTTAAAGTAATACTGCGTGGTACCCATCCCATGGGTCCCAAATCTCCAGGTTCAAGGGCATCTTCCTACATCGAAAACATGCAGGAGAAACCCAGAAGATGGTACACCGTGTGATCGGGAAAGGTTTCCAAAACGCACCTCTTTTCTCATCTCCTTGTGCTCGGGTTCGCCATTCCAGCCGCTTTACTAGCAATCTCCCTCCTTGGAGAATCAGCACCTTTCACCTCCTGTTCCGTACAGGTTGCCATTTGTTCTGAGGATGAACGGGAAGAGGGGGAACCAATGAGAGACTATCTCTAGGTGTTGGGACAGGCACAGGTCACTCTGTTTTCCCATCAGGAAGAAGAATTAACCACAGGCTCAGCCTGCCGCCCGGAACCAGAATAGGGCCTGAAGCAATCCTGCGCTTTTGCGGCCAGCTCCCAAGAAAGCGAGTTGAAAAATGGAGCTCAGGGGCACTGCAATTCACAAACCTGCAGAGTTATAAATGATAACTCTCGTCCACAAATATATTGAGGGAAGGCAACGAAGAGGATTTGAAAGCAAGGCAGAATTGCAGGAAACAGATTGCAGGAGGTAGATTCGAATCGCCTTTAAAGCACAGGAAAAGCGGCAAAACCTCGGCAATGATGCCCTTGGTCAAAAAGGGCGTATGCGTTTTTTCCTGAATATATTCAGGAAAAAACGCATACGCCCTTTTTGGCCAACCAAGCAACCTGGAAAGGCAAATCAGCGCTACAAAGAAGTCTCGCTTCCCATCGGTCAAAAGGGCCATGCTGAATAAAGTGTCAAAACCAGGAATGCAGGACAGGCCATGGAGAAACGGGAACCTTGCTACGCTGATGGGTGGGATGTCAATTGCCAACAGCCACTCTGGAGAAGTGTACGGTGTGTCCTGAAACATCTAAAAAACTCAGCTTACAGAGCATAGGGCACTTCCACTCATGGGCGTATAAATTGGGAAAACTGAAAATCAGCAAGACACAGGCACCCCAAAGTTTAGGGTTGCTCTGTTGACAAGAACCTGCACATCGATACACCTTAAATATCCCAGAAAAGAGAAAAATGGATAAAGACGTTGTGGTCCTTATGTACAATGGAATATCACTCAGCCATGAACTCAACGTCATAAGGCTAGTAGCAGCATGATGAGTGGATTTAGGTACTACGATTCTAAGTGAAATAAGTCACACAGAAAGAGACACCTATGATAAGATATCACTTATAGAGGGAATGTAAAAACCGCTACACTTGAACTGAATTACAAAACAGAACAGAGTCACACGTTTAGAAAACACACTATGGCTGCTTATCGGGAAAGGTGAGGTGGGGTGACGCATAAAACAAGGGTTTCAAAATAGCTCAGATACCGTTCCGTAAACCCAATATGTAATAGACAAGACCTACTCCTTGCTCAGTGAACTGGACTCAACACCCCCTATTCAACGCCCAAGAATATATCTGACTAGTAAGAAGCTTAAAACCTATCTATTGATATCTCTCTGTAAGTGAGTGAAGTGGGTGTAAAGCGGCATAAACACAGCAGTGAAACGCAGCTAAACGCCATTATTAAATTCAATTACTTTTAAAACTCCGTGAAACAAAGACAGTGAAAGAGAGAGAAATTCTTACAAAATTCGTTCAGGGGCTGTGATGCCACCTGGATTGACCATATCTAGACCCACAGCTGATTGAGACATAAGGGTGGACACTCTTGCGCCTTAAAGTTTTGGTGAGGTTGGGTGAGCAAACGCAGACCCTTTAAAGTAATACTGCGGGGTACCCATCCCATGGGTCCCAAATCTCCAGGTTCAAGGGCATCTTCCTACATCGAAAACATGCATGAGAAACCCAGAAGATGGTACACCGTGTGATCGGGAAAGGTTTCCAAAACGCACCTCATTTCTCATCTCCTTGTGCTCGGGTTCGCCATTCCAACCGCTTTACTATCAATCTCCCTCCTTGGAGAATCAGCACCTTTCACCTCCTGTTCCGTACAGGTAGCCATTTGTCCTGAGGATGAACGGGAAGAGGGGGAACCAATGAGAGACTAGCTCTAGGTGTTGGGACAGGCACAGGTCACTCTATTTTCCCATCAGGAAGAAGAATTAACCACAGACTCAGCCTGCCACCCCGGAACCAAAATAGGGCCTGAAGCAATCCTGCGCTTTTGCGGCCTGCTCCCAAAAATGCGAGTTGAAAAACGTAGCTCAGGGGCACTGCAATTCACAAACCTGCAGAGTTATCAATGATAACTCTCGTCCACAAATATATTGAGGGAAGGCAACGAAGAGGATTTCAAAGCAAGGCAGAATTGCAGGAAACTGATTTCAGGAGGTAGATTCGAATCGCCTTTAAAGCACAGGAAAAGCGGCAAAACCTCGACAATGATGCCCTTGGCCAAAAAGGGCGTATGCGTTTTTTCCTGAATATATTCAGGAAAAAACGCATACGCCCTTTTTGGCCAACCAAGCAACCTGGAAAGGCAAATCAGCGCTACAAAGAAGTCTCGCTTCCCATCGGTCAAAAGGACCATGCTGAATAAAGTGTCAAAACCAGAAATGCAGGGCAGGCCATGGAGAAACGGGAGCCTTGCTACGCTGATGGGTGGGATGTAAATTGCCAACAGCCACTCTGGAGAAGTGTACGGTGTGTCCTGAAACATCTAAAAAACTCAGCTTAGAGAGCATAGGGCACTTCCGCTCATGGGCGTATAAATTGGGAAAACTAAAAATCAGCAAGACACAGGCAGCCCAAAGATTAGGGCTGCTCTGTTGACAAGAACCTCCACTTCGTCACACCTTAAATATCCCAGGAAAGAGAAAAATGGATAAAGAAGTTGTGGTCCTTATGTACAATGGAATATCACTCAGCCATGACATCAACGTCATAAGGCTAGTAGCAGCATGAGGAGTGGATTTAGGTACGACGATTCTAAGTGAAATAGTCACACAGAAAAAGACACTTATCATAAGATATCACTTATAGAGGGAATGTAAAAACCGCTACACTTGAACTGAATTACAAAACAGAACAGATTCACACGTTTAGAAAACACACTATGGCTGCTTAACGGGAAAGGTGAGGTGGGGTGATGCATAAAACAAAGGTTTCAAATTAGCTCAGATACCGTTCCATAAACCCAATATGTAATAGACAAGACCTACTCCTTGCTCAGTGAACTGGACTCAACACCCCCTATTCAACGCCCAAGAATATATCTGACTAGTAAGAATCTTAAAACCTATGTGTTGATATCGCTCTGTAAGTGAGTCAAGTGGGAGTAAAGCGGCCTAAACACAGCAGTGAAAAGCAGCTAAACCCCATTATAAAAATCAACTACTTTTAAAAACCCGTGAAACAAAGACAGTGAAAGAGAGACAAATTCTTACAAAATTCGTTCAGGGGCTGTGATGCCACCTGGATTGACCATATCTAGACCCACTGCTGATTGAGACATAAGGGTGAACACTCTTGGGGCTGAGAGGATTGGTGAGGTTGCGTGAGCAAACGCAGACCCTTTAAAGTAATACTGCGTGGTACCCATCCCATGGGTCCCAAATCTCCAGGTTCAAGGGCATCTTCCTACATCGAAAACATGCAGGAGAAACCCAGAAGATGGTACACCGTGTGATCGGGAAAGGTTTCTAAAACGCACCTCATTTCTCATCTCCTTGTGCTCGGGTTCGCCATTCCAGCCGGTTTACTAGTAATCTCCCTCCTTGGAGAATCAGCACCTTTCACCTCCTGTTCCGTACAGGTTGCCATTTGTTCTGAGGATGAACGGGAAGAGGGGGAACCAATGAGAGACTATCTCTAGGTGTTGGGACAGGCACAGGTCACTCTGTTTTCCCATCAGGAAGAAGAATTAACCACAGGCTCAGCCTGCCGCCCGGAACCAGAATAGGGCCTGAAGCAATCCTGCGCTTTTGCGGCCAGCTCCCAAGAAAGCGAGTTGAAAAATGGAGCTCAGGGGCACTGCAATTCACAAACCTGCAGAGTTATAAATGATAACTCTCGTCCACAAATATATTGAGGGAAGGCAACGAAGAGGATTTGAAAGCAAGGCAGAATTGCAGGAAACAGATTGCAGGAGGTTGATTCGAATCGCCTTTAAAGCACAGGAAAAGCGGCAAAACCTCGGCAATGATGCCCTTGGCCAAAAAGGGCGTATGCGTTTTTTCCTGAATATATTCAGGAAAAAACGCATACGCCCTTTTTGGCCAACCAAGCAACCTGGAAAGGCAAATCAGCGCTACAAAGAAGTCTCGCTTCCCATCGGTCAAAAGGGCCATGCTGAATAAAGTGTCAAAACCAGGAATGCAGGACAGGCCATGGAGAAACGGGAGCCTTGCTACGCTGATGGGTGGGATGTCAATTGCCAACAGCCACTCTGGAGAAGTGTACGGTGTGTCCTGAAACATCTAAAAAACTCAGCTTACAGAGCATAGGGCACTTCCACTCATGGGCGTATAAATTGGGAAAACTGAAAATCAGCAAGACACAGGCACCCCAAAGTTTAGGGTTGCTCTGTTGACAAGAACCTCCACATCGATACACCTTAAATATCCCAGGAAAGAGAAAAATGGATAAAGACGTTGTGGTCCTTATGTACAATGGAATATCACTCAGCCATGAACTCAACGTCATAAGGCTAGTAGCAGCATGATGAGTGGATTTAGGTACTACGATTCTAAGTGAAATAAGTCACACAGAAAGAGACACCTATGATAAGATATCACTTATAGAGGGAATGTAAAAACCGCTACACTTGAACTGAATTACAAAACAGAACAGAGTCACACGTTTAGAAAACACACTATGGCTGCTTATCGGGAAAGGTGAGGTGGGGTGACGCATAAAACAAGGGTTTCAAAATAGCTCAGATACCGTTCCGTAAACCCAATATGTAATAGACAAGACCTACTCCTTGCTCAGTGAACTGGACTCAACACCCCCTATTCAAAGCCCAAGAATATATCTGACTAGTAAGAAGCTTAAAACCTATCTATTGATATCTCTCTGTAAGTGAGTGAAGTGGGTGTAAAGCGGCATAAACACAGCAGTGAAACGTAGCTAAACGCCATTATTAAATTCAATTACTTTTAAAACTCCGTGAAACAAAGACAGTGAAAGAGAGAGAAATTCTTACAAAATTCGTTCAGGGGCTGTGATGCCACCTGGATTGACCATATCTAGACCCACAGCTGATTGAGACATAAGAGTGGACACTCTTGCGGCTTAGAGTTTTGGTGAGGTTGGGTGAGCAAACGCAGACCCTTTAAAGTAATACTGCGGGGTACCCATCCCATGGGTCCCAAATCTCCAGGTTCAAGGGCATCTTCCTACATCGAAAACATGCATGAGAAACCCAGAAGATGGTACACCGTGTGATCGGGAAAGGTTTCCAAAACGCACCTCATTTCTCATCTCCTTGTGCTCGGGTTCGCCATTCCAACCCCTTTACTAGCAATCTCCCTCCTTGGAGAATCAGCACCTTTCACCTCCTGTTCCGTACAGGTAGCCATTTGTCCTGAGGATGAACGGGAAGAGGGGGAACCAATGAGAGACTAGCTCTAGGTGTTGGGACAGGCACAGGTCACTCTATTTTCCCATCAGGAAGAAGAATTAACCACAGGCTCAGCCTGCCCCCCCGGAACCAGAATAGGGCCTGAAGCAATCTTGCGCTTTTGCGGCCTGCTCCCAAAAATGCGAGTTGAAAAACGTAGCTCAGGGGCACTGCAATTCACAAACCTGCAGAGTTATCAATGATAACTCTCGTCCACAAATATATTGAGGGAAGGCAACGAAGAGGATTTGAAAGCAAGGCAGAATTGCAGGAAACTGATTTCAGGAGGTAGATTCGAATCGCCTTTAAAGCACAGGAAAAGCGGCAAAACCTCGACAATGATGCCCTTGGCCAAAAAGGGCGTATGCGTTTTTTCCTGAATATATTCAGGAAAAAACGCATACGCCCTTTTTGGCCAACCAAGCAACCTGGAAAGGCAAATCAGCGCTACAAAGAAGTCTTGCTTCCCATCGGTCAAAAGGGGCCTGCTGAATAAACTGTCAAAACCAGGAATGCAGGACAGGCCATGGAGAAACGGGAGCCTTCCTACGCTGATGGGCGGGATGTCAATTGCCAACAGCCACTCTGGAGAAGTGTACGGTGTGTCCTGAAACATCTAAAAAACTCAGCTTAGAGAGCATAGGGCACTTCCACTCATGGGCGTATAAATTGGGAAAACTAAAAATCAGCAAGACACAGGCACCCCAAAGATTAGGGCTGCTCTGTTGACAAGAACCTCCACTTCGTTACACCTTAAATATCCCAGGAAAGAGAAAAAATGGATAAAGAAGTTGTGGTCCTTATGTACAATGGAATATCACTCAGCCATGACATCAACGTCATAAGGCTAGTAGCAGCATGACGAGTGGATTTAGGTACGACGATTCTAAGTGAAATAGTCACACAGAAAAAGACACTTATCATAAGATATCACTTATAGAGGGAATGTAAAAACCGCTACACTTGAACTGAATTACAAAACAGAACAGATTCACACGTTTAGAAAACACACTATGGCTGCTTAATGGGAAAGGTGAGGTGGGGTGATGCATAAAACAAAGGTTTCAAATTAGCTCAGATACCGTTCCATAAACCCAATATGTAATAGATAAGACCTACTCCTTGCTCAGTGAACTGAACTCAACACCCCCTATTCAACGCCCAAGAATATATCTGACTAGTAAAAATCTTAAAACTTATGTGTTGATATCCCTCTGTAAGTGAGTCAAGTGGGTGTAAAGCGGCATAAACACAGCAGTGAACAGCAGCTAAACCCCATTATAAAAATCAACTACTTTTAAAAACCCGTGAAACAAAGACAGTGAAAGAGAGAAATTCTTACAAAAATCGTTCAGGGGCTGTGATGCCACCTGGATTGACCATATCTAGACCCACTGCTGATTGAGACATAAGGGTGAACACTCTTGGGGCTGAGAGGATTGGTGAGGTTGGGTGAGCAAACGCAGACCCTTTAAAGTAATACTGCGTGGTACCCATCCCATGGGTCCCAAATCTCCAGGTTCAAGGGCATCTTCCTACATCGAAAACATGCAGGAGAAACCCAGAAGATGGTACACCGTGTGATCGGGAAAGGTTTCCAAAACGCACCTCTTTTCTCATCTCCTTGTGCTCGGGTTCGCCATTCCAGCCGCTTTACTAGCAATCTCCCTCCTTGGAGAATCAGCACCTTTCACCTCCTGTTCCGTACAGGTTGCCATTTGTTCTGAGGATGAACGGGAAGAGGGGGAACCAATGAGAGACTATCTCTAGGTGTTGGGACAGGCACAGGTCACTCTGTTTTCCCATCAGGAAGAAGAATTAACCACAGGCTCAGCCTGCCGCCCGGAACCAGAATAGGGCCTGAAGCAATCCTGCGCTTTTGCGGCCAGCTCCCAAGAAAGCGAGTTGAAAAATGGAGCTCAGGGGCACTGCAATTCACAAACCTGCAGAGTTATAAATGATAACTCTCGTCCACAAATATATTGAGGGAAGGCAACGAAGAGGATTTGAAAGCAAGGCAGAATTGCAGGAAACAGATTGCAGGAGGTAGATTCGAATCGCCTTTAAAGCACAGGAAAAGCGGCAAAACCTCGGCAATGATGCCCTTGGTCAAAAAGGGCGTATGCGTTTTTTCCTGAATATATTCAGGAAAAAACGCATACGCCCTTTTTGGCCAACCAAGCAACCTGGAAAGGCAAATCAGCGCTACAAAGAAGTCTCGCTTCCCATCGGTCAAAAGGGCCATGCTGAATAAAGTGTCAAAACCAGGAATGCAGGACAGGCCATGGAGAAACGGGAACCTTGCTACGCTGATGGGTGGGATGTCAATTGCCAACAGCCACTCTGGAGAAGTGTACGGTGTGTCCTGAAACATCTAAAAAACTCAGCTTACAGAGCATAGGGCACTTCCACTCATGGGCGTATAAATTGGGAAAACTGAAAATCAGCAAGACACAGGCACCCCAAAGTTTAGGGTTGCTCTGTTGACAAGAACCTGCACATCGATACACCTTAAATATCCCAGAAAAGAGAAAAATGGATAAAGACGTTGTGGTCCTTATGTACAATGGAATATCACTCAGCCATGAACTCAACGTCATAAGGCTAGTAGCAGCATGATGAGTGGATTTAGGTACTACGATTCTAAGTGAAATAAGTCACACAGAAAGAGACACCTATGATAAGATATCACTTATAGAGGGAATGTAAAAACCGCTACACTTGAACTGAATTACAAAACAGAACAGAGTCACACGTTTAGAAAACACACTATGGCTGCTTATCGGGAAAGGTGAGGTGGGGTGACGCATAAAACAAGGGTTTCAAAATAGCTCAGATACCGTTCCGTAAACCCAATATGTAATAGACAAGACCTACTCCTTGCTCAGTGAACTGGACTCAACACCCCCTATTCAACGCCCAAGAATATATCTGACTAGTAAGAAGCTTAAAACCTATCTATTGATATCTCTCTGTAAGTGAGTGAAGTGGGTGTAAAGCGGCATAAACACAGCAGTGAAACGCAGCTAAACGCCATTATTAAATTCAATTACTTTTAAAACTCCGTGAAACAAAGACAGTGAAAGAGAGAGAAATTCTTACAAAATTCGTTCAGGGGCTGTGATGCCACCTGGATTGACCATATCTAGACCCACAGCTGATTGAGACATAAGGGTGGACACTCTTGCGCCTTAAAGTTTTGGTGAGGTTGGGTGAGCAAACGCAGACCCTTTAAAGTAATACTGCGGGGTACCCATCCCATGGGTCCCAAATCTCCAGGTTCAAGGGCATCTTCCTACATCGAAAACATGCATGAGAAACCCAGAAGATGGTACACCGTGTGATCGGGAAAGGTTTCCAAAACGCACCTCATTTCTCATCTCCTTGTGCTCGGGTTCGCCATTCCAACCGCTTTACTATCAATCTCCCTCCTTGGAGAATCAGCACCTTTCACCTCCTGTTCCGTACAGGTAGCCATTTGTCCTGAGGATGAACGGGAAGAGGGGGAACCAATGAGAGACTAGCTCTAGGTGTTGGGACAGGCACAGGTCACTCTATTTTCCCATCAGGAAGAAGAATTAACCACAGACTCAGCCTGCCACCCCGGAACCAAAATAGGGCCTGAAGCAATCCTGCGCTTTTGCGGCCTGCTCCCAAAAATGCGAGTTGAAAAACGTAGCTCAGGGGCACTGCAATTCACAAACCTGCAGAGTTATCAATGATAACTCTCGTCCACAAATATATTGAGGGAAGGCAACGAAGAGGATTTCAAAGCAAGGCAGAATTGCAGGAAACTGATTTCAGGAGGTAGATTCGAATCGCCTTTAAAGCACAGGAAAAGCGGCAAAACCTCGACAATGATGCCCTTGGCCAAAAAGGGCGTATGCGTTTTTTCCTGAATATATTCAGGAAAAAACGCATACGCCCTTTTTGGCCAACCAAGCAACCTGGAAAGGCAAATCAGCGCTACAAAGAAGTCTCGCTTCCCATCGGTCAAAAGGACCATGCTGAATAAAGTGTCAAAACCAGAAATGCAGGGCAGGCCATGGAGAAACGGGAGCCTTGCTACGCTGATGGGTGGGATGTAAATTGCCAACAGCCACTCTGGAGAAGTGTACGGTGTGTCCTGAAACATCTAAAAAACTCAGCTTAGAGAGCATAGGGCACTTCCGCTCATGGGCGTATAAATTGGGAAAACTAAAAATCAGCAAGACACAGGCAGCCCAAAGATTAGGGCTGCTCTGTTGACAAGAACCTCCACTTCGTCACACCTTAAATATCCCAGGAAAGAGAAAAATGGATAAAGAAGTTGTGGTCCTTATGTACAATGGAATATCACTCAGCCATGACATCAACGTCATAAGGCTAGTAGCAGCATGAGGAGTGGATTTAGGTACGACGATTCTAAGTGAAATAGTCACACAGAAAAAGACACTTATCATAAGATATCACTTATAGAGGGAATGTAAAAACCGCTACACTTGAACTGAATTACAAAACAGAACAGATTCACACGTTTAGAAAACACACTATGGCTGCTTAACGGGAAAGGTGAGGTGGGGTGATGCATAAAACAAAGGTTTCAAATTAGCTCAGATACCGTTCCATAAACCCAATATGTAATAGACAAGACCTACTCCTTGCTCAGTGAACTGGACTCAACACCCCCTATTCAACGCCCAAGAATATATCTGACTAGTAAGAATCTTAAAACCTATGTGTTGATATCGCTCTGTAAGTGAGTCAAGTGGGAGTAAAGCGGCCTAAACACAGCAGTGAAAAGCAGCTAAACCCCATTATAAAAATCAACTACTTTTAAAAACCCGTGAAACAAAGACAGTGAAAGAGAGACAAATTCTTACAAAATTCGTTCAGGGGCTGTGATGCCACCTGGATTGACCATATCTAGACCCACTGCTGATTGAGACATAAGGGTGAACACTCTTGGGGCTGAGAGGATTGGTGAGGTTGCGTGAGCAAACGCAGACCCTTTAAAGTAATACTGCGTGGTACCCATCCCATGGGTCCCAAATCTCCAGGTTCAAGGGCATCTTCCTACATCGAAAACATGCAGGAGAAACCCAGAAGATGGTACACCGTGTGATCGGGAAAGGTTTCTAAAACGCACCTCATTTCTCATCTCCTTGTGCTCGGGTTCGCCATTCCAGCCGGTTTACTAGTAATCTCCCTCCTTGGAGAATCAGCACCTTTCACCTCCTGTTCCGTACAGGTTGCCATTTGTTCTGAGGATGAACGGGAAGAGGGGGAACCAATGAGAGACTATCTCTAGGTGTTGGGACAGGCACAGGTCACTCTGTTTTCCCATCAGGAAGAAGAATTAACCACAGGCTCAGCCTGCCGCCCGGAACCAGAATAGGGCCTGAAGCAATCCTGCGCTTTTGCGGCCAGCTCCCAAGAAAGCGAGTTGAAAAATGGAGCTCAGGGGCACTGCAATTCACAAACCTGCAGAGTTATAAATGATAACTCTCGTCCACAAATATATTGAGGGAAGGCAACGAAGAGGATTTGAAAGCAAGGCAGAATTGCAGGAAACAGATTGCAGGAGGTTGATTCGAATCGCCTTTAAAGCACAGGAAAAGCGGCAAAACCTCGGCAATGATGCCCTTGGCCAAAAAGGGCGTATGCGTTTTTTCCTGAATATATTCAGGAAAAAACGCATACGCCCTTTTTGGCCAACCAAGCAACCTGGAAAGGCAAATCAGCGCTACAAAGAAGTCTCGCTTCCCATCGGTCAAAAGGGCCATGCTGAATAAAGTGTCAAAACCAGGAATGCAGGACAGGCCATGGAGAAACGGGAGCCTTGCTACGCTGATGGGTGGGATGTCAATTGCCAACAGCCACTCTGGAGAAGTGTACGGTGTGTCCTGAAACATCTAAAAAACTCAGCTTACAGAGCATAGGGCACTTCCACTCATGGGCGTATAAATTGGGAAAACTGAAAATCAGCAAGACACAGGCACCCCAAAGTTTAGGGTTGCTCTGTTGACAAGAACCTCCACATCGATACACCTTAAATATCCCAGGAAAGAGAAAAATGGATAAAGACGTTGTGGTCCTTATGTACAATGGAATATCACTCAGCCATGAACTCAACGTCATAAGGCTAGTAGCAGCATGATGAGTGGATTTAGGTACTACGATTCTAAGTGAAATAAGTCACACAGAAAGAGACACCTATGATAAGATATCACTTATAGAGGGAATGTAAAAACCGCTACACTTGAACTGAATTACAAAACAGAACAGAGTCACACGTTTAGAAAACACACTATGGCTGCTTATCGGGAAAGGTGAGGTGGGGTGACGCATAAAACAAGGGTTTCAAAATAGCTCAGATACCGTTCCGTAAACCCAATATGTAATAGACAAGACCTACTCCTTGCTCAGTGAACTGGACTCAACACCCCCTATTCAAAGCCCAAGAATATATCTGACTAGTAAGAAGCTTAAAACCTATCTATTGATATCTCTCTGTAAGTGAGTGAAGTGGGTGTAAAGCGGCATAAACACAGCAGTGAAACGTAGCTAAACGCCATTATTAAATTCAATTACTTTTAAAACTCCGTGAAACAAAGACAGTGAAAGAGAGAGAAATTCTTACAAAATTCGTTCAGGGGCTGTGATGCCACCTGGATTGACCATATCTAGACCCACAGCTGATTGAGACATAAGAGTGGACACTCTTGCGGCTTAGAGTTTTGGTGAGGTTGGGTGAGCAAACGCAGACCCTTTAAAGTAATACTGCGGGGTACCCATCCCATGGGTCCCAAATCTCCAGGTTCAAGGGCATCTTCCTACATCGAAAACATGCATGAGAAACCCAGAAGATGGTACACCGTGTGATCGGGAAAGGTTTCCAAAACGCACCTCATTTCTCATCTCCTTGTGCTCGGGTTCGCCATTCCAACCCCTTTACTAGCAATCTCCCTCCTTGGAGAATCAGCACCTTTCACCTCCTGTTCCGTACAGGTAGCCATTTGTCCTGAGGATGAACGGGAAGAGGGGGAACCAATGAGAGACTAGCTCTAGGTGTTGGGACAGGCACAGGTCACTCTATTTTCCCATCAGGAAGAAGAATTAACCACAGGCTCAGCCTGCCCCCCCGGAACCAGAATAGGGCCTGAAGCAATCTTGCGCTTTTGCGGCCTGCTCCCAAAAATGCGAGTTGAAAAACGTAGCTCAGGGGCACTGCAATTCACAAACCTGCAGAGTTATCAATGATAACTGTCGTCCACAAATATATTGAGGGAAGGCAACGAAGAGGATTTGAAAGCAAGGCAGAATTGCAGGAAACTGATTTCAGGAGGTAGATTCGAATCGCCTTTAAAGCACAGGAAAAGCGGCAAAACCTCGACAATGATGCCCTTGGCCAAAAAGGGCGTATGCGTTTTTTCCTGAATATATTCAGGAAAAAACGCATACGCCCTTTTTGGCCAACCAAGCAACCTGGAAAGGCAAATCAGCGCTACAAAGAAGTCTTGCTTCCCATCGGTCAAAAGGGCCCTGCTGAATAAACTGTCAAAACCAGGAATGCAGGACAGGCCATGGAGAAACGGGAGCCTTCCTACGCTGATGGGCGGGATGTCAATTGCCAACAGCCACTCTGGAGAAGTGTACGGTGTGTCCTGAAACATCTAAAAAACTCAGCTTAGAGAGCATAGGGCACTTCCACTCATGGGCGTATAAATTGGGAAAACTAAAAATCAGCAAGACACAGGCACCCCAAAGATTAGGGCTGCTCTGTTGACAAGAACCTCCACTTCGTTACACCTTAAATATCCCAGGAAAGAGAAAAAATGGATAAAGAAGTTGTGGTCCTTATGTACAATGGAATATCACTCAGCCATGACATCAACGTCATAAGGCTAGTAGCAGCATGACGAGTGGATTTAGGTACGACGATTCTAAGTGAAATAGTCACACAGAAAAAGACACTTATCATAAGATATCACTTATAGAGGGAATGTAAAAACCGCTACACTTGAACTGAATTACAAAACAGAACAGATTCACACGTTTAGAAAACACACTATGGCTGCTTAATGGGAAAGGTGAGGTGGGGTGATGCATAAAACAAAGGTTTCAAATTAGCTCAGATACCGTTCCATAAACCCAATATGTAATAGATAAGACCTACTCCTTGCTCAGTGAACTGAACTCAACACCCCCTATTCAACGCCCAAGAATATATCTGACTAGTAAAAATCTTAAAACTTATGTGTTGATATCCCTCTGTAAGTGAGTCAAGTGGGTGTAAAGCGGCCTAAACACAGCAGTGAACAGCAGCTAAACCCCATTATAAAAATCAACTACCTTTAAAAACCCGTGAAACAAAGACAGTGAAAGAGAGAGAAATTCTTACAAAATTCGTTCAGGGGCTGTGATGCCACCTGGATTGACCATATCTAGACCCACTGCTGATTGAGACATAAGGGTGAACACTCTTGGGGCTGAGAGTTTTGGTGAGCTTGGGTGAGCAAACGCAGTCCCTTTATAGTAATACTGCGTGTTACCCATCCCATGGGTCCCAAATCTCCAGGTTCAAGGGCATCTTCCTACAACGAAAACATGCATGAGACACCCAGATGATGGTACACCGTGTGATCGGGAAAGGATTCTAAAACGCACCTCATTTCTCATCTCCTTGTGCTCGGGTTCGCCATTTCAGCCGCTTTACTAGCAATCTCCCTCCTTGGAGAATCAGCACCTTTAACTTCCTGTTCCGTCCAGGTTGCCATTTGTCCTGAGGATGAACGGAAAGAGGGCGAAACAATGAGAGACTAGCTCTAGGTGTTGGGACAGGCACAGGTCACTCTATTTTCCCATCAGGAAGAAGAATTAACCAGAGGCTCAGCCTGCCGCCCGGAACCAGAATAGGGCCTGAAGCAATCCTGCGCTTTTGCGGCCAGCTCCCAAAAAAGCGAGTTGAAAAATGGAGCTCAGGGGCACTGCAATTCACAAACCTGCAGAGTTATAAATGATAACTCTCGTCCACAAATATATTGAGGGAAGGCAACGAAGAGGATTTGAAAGCAAGGCAGAATTGCAGGAAACTGATTTCAGGAGGTAGATTCGAATCGCCTTTAAAGCACAGGAAAAGCAGCAAAACCTCGACAATGATGCCCTTGGCCAAAAAGGGCGTATGCCTTTTTTCCTGAATATATTCAGGAAAAAACGCATACGCCCTTTTTGGCCAACCAAGCAACCTGGAAATGCAAATCAGCGCTACAAAGAAGTCTCGCTTCCCATCGGTCAAAAGGGCCATGGTGAATAAAGTGTCAACACCAGAAATGCAGGGCAGGCCATGGAGAAACGGGAGCCTTGCTACGCTGATGGGCGGGATGTAAATTGACAACAGCCACTCTGGAGAAGTGTACAGTGTGTCCTGAAACACCTAAAAAACTCAGCTTAGAGAGCATAGGGCACTTCCACTCATGGGCGTATAAATTGGGAAAACTAAAAATCTGCAAGACACAGGCACCCCAAAGTTTAGGGCTGCTCTGCTGACAAGAACCTCCACTTCCTTACACCTTAAATATCCCAGGAAAGAGAAAAATGGATAAAGACGTTGTGGTCCTTATGTACAATGGAATATCACTCAGCCATGAAATTAACGTCATAAGGCTAGTAGCAACATGATGAGTGGATTTAGGTACGACGATTCTAAGTGAAATAAGTCAAACAGAAAAAGACATTATCATAAGCTATCACTTATAGAGGGAATGTAAAAACCGCTACACTTGAACTGAATTACAAAACAGAACAGAGTCACACGTTTAGAAAACACACTATGGCTGCTTAACGGGAAAGGGGAGGTGGGGTGATGCATAAAAGAAGGGTTTCAAATTAGCTCAGATACCGTTCCATAAACCCAATATGTAATAGACAACACCTACTCCTTGCTCAGTGAACTGGACTCAACACCCCCTATTCAACGCCCAAGAATATATCTGACTAGTAAGAATCTTAAAACCTATGTGTTGATATCCCTCTGTAAGTGAGTCAAGTGGTTGTAAAGCGGCCTAAACACAGCAGTGAACAGCAGCTAAACCCCATTATAAAAATCAACTACTTTTAAAAACCCGTGAAACAAAGACAGTGAAAGAGAGAGAAATTCTTACAAAATTCGTTCAGGGGCTGTGATGCCACCTGGATTGACCATATCTAGACCCACTGATGATTGAGACATAAGGGTGAACACTCTTGGGGCTGAGAGTTTTGGTGAGGTTGGGTGAGCAAACGCAGACCCTTTATAGTAATACTGCGTGGTACCCTTCCCATGGGTCCCAAATCTCCAGGTTCAAGGGCATCTTCCTACATCGAAAACATGCATGAGACACCCAGAAGATGGTACACCGTGTGATCGGGAAAGGTTTCTAAAACGCACCTCATTTCTCATCTCCTTGTGCTCGGGTTCGCCATTCCAGCCGCTTTACTAGCAATCTCCCTCCTTGGAGAATCAGCACCTTTAACCTCCTGTTCCGTCCAGGTTGCCATTTGTCCTGAGGATGAACGGGAAGAGGGCGAAACAATGAGAGACTAGCTCTAGGCGTTGGGGCAGGCACAGGTCACTCTATTTTCCCATCAGGAAGAAGAATTAACCAGAGGCTCAGCCTGCCGCCCGGAACCAGAATAGGGCCTGAAGCAATCTTGCGCATTTGCGGCCAGCTCCCAAAAAAACGAGTTGAAAAATGGAGCTCAGGGGCACTGCAATTCACAAACCTGCAGAGTTATAACTGATAACTCTCGTCCACAAATATATTGAGGGAAGGCAACGAAGAGGTTTTGAAAGCAAGGCAGAATTGCAGGAAACTGATTTCAGGAGGTAGATTCGAATCGCCTTTAAAGCACAGGAAAAGCGGCAAAACCTCGACAATGACGCCCTTGGCCAAAAAGGGCGTATGGGTTTTTTCCTGAATATATTCAGGAAAAAACGCATACGCCCTTTTTGGCCAATCAAGCAACCTGGAAAGACAAATCAGCGCTACAAAGAAGTCTCGCTTCCCATCGGTCAAAAGGACCATGCTGAATAAAGTGTCAAAACCAGAAATACACGGCAGGCCATCTAGAAACGGGAGCCTTGCTACGCCGATGGGCGGGATGTCAATTGCCAACAGCCACTCTGGAGAAGTGTACGGTGTGTCCTGAAACACCTAGAAAACTCAGCTTAGAGAGCATAGGGCACTTCCACTCATGGGCGTATAAATTGGGAAAACTGAAAATCAGCAAGACACAGGCACCCCAAAGTTTAGGGCTGCTCTGCTGACAAGAACCTCCACTTCCTTACACCTTAAATATCCCAGGAAAGAGAAAAATGGATAAAGACGTTGTGGTCCTTATGTACAATGGAATATCACTCAGCCATGAACTCAACGTCATAAGGCTAGTAGCAGCATGATGAGTGGATTTAGGTACTACGATTCGAAGTGAAATAAGTCACACAGAAAGAGACACCTATGATAAGATATCACTTATAGAGGGAATGTAAAAACCGCTACACGTGAACTGAATTACAAAACAGAACAGAGTCACACGTTTAGAAAACACACTATGGCTGCTTATCGGGAAAGGTGAGGTGGGGTGACGCATAAAACAAGGGTTTCAAATTAGCTCAGATACCGTTCCATAAACCCAATATGTAATAGACAAGACCTACTCCTTGCTCAGTGAACTGGAATCAACAACCCCTATTCACCGCCCAAGAATATATCTGACTAGTAAGAATCTTACAACCTATGTATTGATATCTCTCTGTAAGTGAGTGAAGTGGGTGTAAAGCGGCCTAAACACAGCAGTGAAACGCAGCTAAACTCCATTATTAAATTCAATTACTTTTAAAACTCCGTGAAACAAAGACAGTGAAAGAGAGTGAAATTCTTACAAAATTCGTTCAGGGGCTGTGATGCCACCTGGATTGACCATATCTAGACCCACTGCTGATTGAGACATAAGGGTGAACACTCTTGGGGCTGAGAGGATTGGTGAGGTTGGGTGAGCAAACGCAGACCCTTTAAAGTAATACTGCGTGGTACCCATCCCATGGGTCCCAAATCTCCAGGTTCAAGGGCATCTTCCTACATCGAAAACATGCAGGAGAAACCCAGAAGATGGTACACCGTGTGATCGGGAAAGGTTTCCAAAACGCACCTCTTTTCTCATCTCCTTGTGCTCGGGTTCGCCATTCCAGCCACTTTACTAGCAATCTCCCTCCTTGGAGAATCAGCACCTTTCACCTCCTGTTCCGTACAGGTTGCCATTTGTTCTGAGGATGAACGGGAAGAGGGGGAACCAATGAGAGACTATCTCTAGGTGTTGGGACAGGCACAGGTCACTCTATGTTCCCATCAGGAAGAAGAATTAACCACAGGCTCAGCCTGCCGCCCGGAACCAGAATAGGGCCTGAAGCAATCCTGCGCTTTTGCGGCCAGCTCCCAAAAAAGCGAGTTGAAAAATGGAGCTCAGGGGCACTGCAATTCACAAACCTGCAGAGTTATAACTGATAACTCTCGTCCACAAATATATTGAGGGAAGGCAACGAAGAGGATTTGAAAGCAAGGCAGAATTGCAGGAAACTGATTTCAGGAGGTAGATTCGAATCGCCTTTAAAGCACAGGAAAAGCGGCAAAACCTCGACAATGATGCCCTTGGCCAAAAAGGGCGTATGCGTTTTTTCCTGAATATATTCAGGAAAAAACGCATACGCCCTTTTTGGCCAACCAAGCAACCTGGAAAGGCAAATCAGCGCTACAAAGAAGTCTCGCTTCCCATCGGTCAAAAGGACCATGCTGAATAAAGTGTCAAAACCAGAAATGCAGGGCAGGCCATGGAGAAACGGGAGCCTTGCTACGCTGATGGGCGGGATGTAAATTGCCAACAGCCACTCTGGAGAAGTGTACGGTGTGTCCTGAAACACCTAAAAAACGCAGCTTAGAGAGCATAGGGCATTTCCACTCATGGGCGTATAAATTGGGAAAACTGAAAATCAGCAAGACACAGGCACCCCAAAGTTTAGGGCTGCTCTGCTGACAAGAACCTCCACTTCGTTACTCCTTAAATATCCCAGGAAAGAGAAAAATGGATAAAGACGTTGTGGTCCTTATGTACAATGGAATATCACTCAGCCATGAAATCAACGTCATAAGGCTAGTGGCAGCATGATGAGTGGATTTAGGTACGACGATTCTAAGTGAAATAAGTCAAACAGAAAACGACACTTATCATCAGATATCACTTATAGAGGGAATGTAAAAACCGCTACACTGGAACTGAATTACAAAACAGAACAGAGCCACACGTTTAGAAAACACACTATGGCTGCTTAACGGGAAAGGGGAGGTGGGGTGATGCGTAAAAGAAGGGTTTCAAATTAGCTCAGATACCGTTCCATAAACCCAATATGTAATAGACAAGACCTACTCCTTGCTCAGTGAACTTGACTCAACACCCCCTATTGAACGCCCAAGAATATATCTGACTAGTAAGAATCTTAAAACCTATGTGTTGATATCCCTCTGTAAGTGAGTCAAGTGGGTGTAAAGCGGCCTAAACACAGCAGTGAAAAGCAGCTAAACGCCATTATTAAATTCAATTACTTTTAAAACTCCGTGAAACAAAGACAGTGAAAGAGAGAGAAATTCTTACAAAATTCGTTCAGGGGCTGTGATGCCACCTGGATTGACCATATCTAGACCCACAGCTGATTGAGACATAAGAGTGGACACTCTTGCGCCTTAGAGTTTTGGTGAGGTTGGGTGAGCAAACGCAGACCCTTTAAAGTAATACTGCGGGGTACCCATCCCATGGGTCCCAAATCTCCAGGTTCAAGGGCATCTTCCTACATCGAAAACATGCATGAGAAACCCAGAAGATGGTACACCGTGTGATCGGGAAAGGTTTCCAAAACGCACCTCATTTCTCATCTCCTTGTGCTCGGGTTCGCCATTCCAACCCCTTTACTATCAATCTCCCTCCTTGGAGAATCAGCACCTTTCACCTCCTGTTCCGTACAGGTAGCCATTTGTCCTGAGGATGAACGGGAAGAGGGGGAACCAATGAGAGACTAGCTCTAGGTGTTGGGACAGGCACAGGTCACTCTATTTTCCCATCAGGAAGAAGAATTAACCACAGGCTCAGCCTGCCCCCCCGGAACCAGAATAGGGCCTGAAGCAATCCTGCTCTTTTGCGGCCTGCTCACAAAAATGCGAGTTGAAAAACGTAGCCCAGGGGCACTGCAATTCACAAACCTGCAGAGTTATCAATTGATAACTCTCGTCCACAAATATATTGAGGGAAGGCAACGAAGAGGATTTGAAAGCAAGGCAGAATTGCAGGAAACAGATTGCAGGAGGTAGATTCGAATCGCCTTTAAAGCACAGGAAAAGCGGCAAAACCTCGGCAATGATGCCCTTGGCCAAAAAGGGCGTATGCGTTTTTTCCTGAATATATTCAGGAAAAAACGCATACGCCCTTTTTGGCCAACCAAGCAACCTGGAAAGGCAAATCAGCGCTACAAAGAGGTCTCGCTTCCCATCGGTCAAAAGGGCCATGCTGAATAAAGTGTCAAAACCAGGAATGCAGGACAGGCCATGGAGAAACGGGAGCCTTGCTACGCTGATGGGCGGGATGTAAATTGCCAACAGCCACTCTGGAGAAGTGTACGGTGTGTCCAGAAACACCTAAAAAACTCAGCTTAGAGAGCATAGGGCACTTCCACTCATGGGCGTATAAATTGGGAAAACTAAAAATCTGCAAGACACAGGCACCCCAAAGTTTAGGGCTGCTCTGCTGACAAGAACCTCCACTTCCTTACACCTTAAATATCCCAGGAAAGAGAAAAATGGTTAAAGACGTTGTGGTCCTTATGTACAATGGAATATCACTCAGCCATGAAAACAACGTCATAAGGCTAGTAGCAGCATGATGAGTGGATTTAGGTATGATGATTCTAAGTGAAATACGTCACACAGAAAAAGACACTTATCATAAGATATCACTTATAGAGGGAATGTAAAAACTGCTACACTTGAACTGAATTACAAAACAGAACAGAGTCACACGTTTAGAAAACACACTATGGCTGCTTAACGGGAAAGGGGACGTGGGGTGATGCATAAAACAAGGGTTTCAATTTAGCTCAGATACCGTTCCATAAACCCAATATGTATTAGACAAGACCTACTCCTTGCTCAGTGAACTGGACTCAACACCCCCTATTCACCGCCGAAGAATATATCTGACTAGTAAGAATCTTAAAACATATATATTGATATCTCTCTTTAAGTGAGTCAAGTGGGTGTAAAGCGATATAAACACAGCAGTGAAAAGCACCTAAACCCCATTATAAAATTAAATTACTTTTAAAAACCCGTGAAACAAAGACAGTGAAAGAGAGAGAAATTCTTACAAAATCCGTTCAGGGACTGTGATGCCACCTGGATTGACCATATCTAGACCCACTGCTGATTGAGACATAAGGGTGAACACTCTTGGGGCTGAGAGGTTTGGTGAGGTTGGGTGAGCAAACGCAGACCCTTTAAAGTAATACTGCGTGGTACCCATCCCATGGGTCCCAAATCTCCAGGTTCAAGGGCATCTTCCTACATCGAAAACATGCATGAGACACCCAGAAGATGGTACACCGTGTGATCGGGAAAGGTTTCTAAAACGCACCTCATTTCTCATCTCCTTGTGCTCGGGTTCGCCATTCCAGCCGCTTTACTAGCAATCTCCCTCCTTGGAGAATCAGCACCTTTAACCTCCTGTTCCGTCCAGGTTGCCATTTGTCCTGAGGATGAACGGGAAGAGGGCGAAACAATGAGACACTAGCTCTAGGCGTTGGGGCAGGCACAGGTCACTCTATTTTCCCATCAGGAAGAAGAATTAACCACAGGCTCAGGCTGACGCCAGGAACCAGAATACGGCCTGAAGCAATCCTGCGCTTTTGCGGCCAGCTCCCAAAAAAGCGAGTTGAAAAATGGAGCTCAGGGGCACTGCAATTCACAAACCTGCAGAGTTATAAATGATAACTCTCGTCCACAAATATATTGAGGGAAGGCAACGAAGAGGATTTGAAAGCAAGGCAGAATTGCAGGAAACTGATTTCAGGAGGTAGATTCGAATCGCCTTTAAAGCACAGGAAAAGCAGCAAAACCTCGACAATGATGCCCTTGGCCAAAAAGGGCGTATGCCTTTTTTCCTGAATATATTCAGGAAAAAACGCATACGCCCTTTTTGGCCAACCAAGCAACCTGGAAATGCAAATCAGCGCTACAAAGAAGTCTCGCTTCCCATCGGTCAAAAGGGCCATGGTGAATAAAGTGTCAACACCAGAAATGCAGGGCAGGCCATGGAGAAACGGGAGCCTTGCTACGCTGATGGGCGGGATGAAAATTGACAACAGCCACTCTGGAGAAGTGTACAGTGTGTCCTGAAACACCTAAAAAACTCAGCTTAGAGAGCATAGGGCACTTCCACTCATGGGCGTTTAAATTGGAAAAACTAAAAATCTGCAAGAAAAAGGCACCCCAAAGTTTAGGGCTGCTCTGCTGACAAGAACCTCCACTTCCTTACACCTTAAATATCCCAGGAAAGAGAAAAATGGATAAAGACGTTGTGGTCCTTATGTACAATGGAATATCACTCAGCCATGAAATCAACGTCATAAGGCTAGTAGCAACATGATGAGTGGATTTAGGTACGACGATTCTAAGTGAAATAAGTCAAACAGAAAAAGACATTATCATAAGCTATCACTTATAGAGGGAATGTAAAAACCGCTACACTTGAACTGAATTACAAAACAGAACAGAGTCACACGTTTAGAAAACACACTATGGCTGCTTAACGGGAAAGGGGAGGTGGGGTGATGCATAAAAGAAGGGTTTCAAATTAGCTCAGATACCGTTCCATAAACCCAATATGTAATAGACAAGACCTACTCCTTGCTCAGTGAACTGGACTCAACACCCCCTATTCAATGCCCAAGAATATATCTGACTAGTAAGAATCTTAAAACCTATGTGTTGATATCCCTCTGTAAGTGAGTCAAGTGGTTGTAAAGCGGCCTAAACACAGCAGTGAACAGCAGCTAAACCCCATTATAAAAATCAACTACTTTTAAAAACCCGTGAAACAAAGACAGTGAAAGAGAGAGAAATTCTTACAAAATTCGTTCAGGGGCTGTGATGCCACCTGGATTGACCATATCTAGACCCACTGATGATTGAGACATAAGGGTGAACACTCTTGGGGCTGAGAGTTTTGGTGAGGTTGGGTGAGCAAACGCAGACCCTTTAAAGTAATACTGCGTGTTACCCATCCCATGGGTCCCAAATCTCCAGGTTCAAGGGCATCTTCCTACATCGAAAACATGCAGGAGAAACCCAGAAGATGGTACACCGTGTGATCGGGAAAGGTTTCCAAAACGCACCTCTTTTCTCATCTCCTTGTGCTCGGGTTCTCCATTCCAGCCGCTTTACTAGCAATCTCCCTCCTTGGAGAATCAGCACCTTTCACCTCCTGTTCCGTACAGGTTGCCATTTGTTCTGAGGATGAACGGGAAGAGGGGGAACCAATGAGAGACTATCTCTAGGTGTTGGGACAGGCACAGGTCACTCTGTTTTCCCATCAGGAAGAAGAATTAACCACAGGCTCAGCCTGCCGCCCGGAACCAGAATAGGGCCTGAAGCAATCCTGCGCTTTTGCGGCCAGCTCCCAAGAAAGCGAGTTGAAAAATGGAGCTCAGGGGCACTGCAATTCACAAACCTGCAGAGTTATAAATGATAACTCTCGTCCACAAATATATTGAGGGAAGGCAACGAAGAGGTTTTGAAAGCAAGGCAGAATTGCAGGAAACTGATTTCAGGAGGTAGATTCGAATCGCCTTTAAAGCACAGGAAAAGCGGCAAAACCTCGACAATGATGCCCTTGGCCAAAAAGGGCGTATGCGTTTTTTCCTGAATATATTCAGGAAAAAACGCATACGCCCTTTTTGGCCAATCAAGCAACCTGGAAAGACAAATCAGCGCTACAAAGAAGTCTCGCTTCCCATCGGTCAAAAGGACCATGCTGAATAAAGTGTCAAAACCAGAAATACACGGCAGGCCATCTAGAAACGGGAGCCTTGCTACGCCGATGGGCGGGATGTCAATTGCCAACAGCCACTCTGGAGAAGTGTACGGTGTGTCCTGAAACACCTAAAAAACTCAGCTTAGAGAGCATAGGGCACTTCCACTCATGGGCGTATAAATTGGGAAAACTGAAAATCAGCAAGACACAGGCACCCCAAAGTTTAGGGCTGCTCTGCTCACAAGAACCTCCACTTCCTTACACCTTAAATATCCCAGGAAAGAGAAAAATGGATAAAGACGTTGTGGTCCTTATGTACAAAGGAATATCACTCAGCCATGAACTCAACGTCATAAGGCTAGTAGCAGCATGATGAGTGGATTTAGGTACTACGATTCGAAGTGAAATAAGTCACACAGAAAGAGACACCTATGATAAGATATCACTTATAGAGGGAATGTAAAAACCGCTACACGTGAACTGAATTACAAAACAGAACAGAGTCACACGTTTAGAAAACACACTATGGCTGCTTATCGGGAAAGGTGAGGTGGGGTGACGCATAAAACAAGGGTTTCAAATTAGCTCAGATACCGTTCCATAAACCCAATATGTAATAGACAAGACCTACTCCTTGCTCAGTGAACTGGACTCAACAACCCCTATTCACCGCCCAAGAATATATCTGACTAGTAAGAATCTTACAACCTATGTATTGATATCTCTCTGTAAGTGAGTGAAGTGGGTGTAAAGCGGCATAAACACAGCAGTGAAACGCAGCTAAACTCCATTATTAAATTCAATTACTTTTAAAACTCCGTGAAACAAAGACAGTGAAAGAGAGTGAAATTCTTACAAAATTCGTTCAGGGGCTGTGATGCCACCTGGATTGACCATATCTAGACCCACTGCTGATTGAGACATAAGGGTGAACACGCTTGGGGCTGAGAGGATTGGTGAGGTTGGGTGAGCAAACGCAGACCCTTTAAAGTAATACTGCATGTTACCCATCCCATGGGTCCCAAATCTCCAGGTTCAAGGGCATCTTCCTACATCGAAAACATGCAGGAGAAACCCAGAAGATGGTACACCGTGTGATCGGGAAAGGTTTCCAAAACGCACCTCTTTTCTCATCTCCTTGTGCTCGGGTTCTCCATTCCAGCCGCTTTACTAGCAATCTCCCTCCTTGGAGAATCAGCACCTTTCACCTCCTGTTCCGTACAGGTTGCCATTTGTTCTGAGGATGAACGGGAAGAGGGGGAACCAATGAGAGACTATCTCTAGGTGTTGGGACAGGCACAGGTCACTCTGTTTTCCCATCAGGAAGAAGAATTAACCACAGGCTCAGCCTGCCGCCCGGAACCAGAATAGGGCCTGAAGCAATCCTGCGCTTTTGCGGCCAGCTCCCAAGAAAGCGAGTTGAAAAATGGAGCTCAGGGGCACTGCAATTCACAAACCTGCAGAGTTATAAATGATAACTCTCGTCCACAAATATATTGAGGGAAGGCAACGAAGAGGATTTGAAAGCAAGGCAGAATTGCAGGAAACAGATTGCAGGAGGTAGATTCGAATCGCCTTTAAAGCACAGGAAAAGCGGCAAAACCTCGGCAATGATGCCCTTGGTCAAAAAGGGCGTATGCGTTTTTTCCTGAATATATTCAGGAAAAAACGCATACGCCCTTTTTGGCCAACCAAGCAACCTGGAAAGGCAAATCAGCGCTACAAAGAAGTCTCGCTTCCCATCGGTCAAAAGGGCCATGCTGAATAAAGTGTCAAAACCAGGAATGCAGGACAGGCCATGGAAAAACGGGAACCTTGCTACGCTGATGGGTGGGATGTCAATTGCCAACAGCCACTCTGGAGAAGTGTACGGTGTGTCCTGAAACATCTAAAAAACTCAGCTTACAGAGCATAGGGCACTTCCACTCATTGGCGTATAAATTGGGAAAACTGAAAATCAGCAAGACACAGGCACCCCAAAGTTTAGGGTTGCTCTGTTGACAAGAACCTCCACATCGATACACCTTAAATATCCCAGAAAAGAGAAAAATGGATAAAGACGTTGTGGTCCTTATGTACAATGGAATATCACTCAGCCATGAACTCAACGTCATAAGGCTAGTAGCAGCATGATGAGTGGATTTAGGTACTACGATTCTAAGTGAAATAAGTCACACAGAAAGAGACACCTATGATAAGATATCACTTATAGAGGGAATGTAAAAACCGCTACACTTGAACTGAATTACAAAACAGAACAGAGTCACACGTTTAGAAAACACACTATGGCTGCTTATCGGGAAAGGTGAGGTGGGGTGACGCATAAAACAAGGGTTTCAAAATAGCTCAGATACCGTTCCGTAAACCCAATATGTAATAGACAAGACCTACTCCTTGCTCAGTGAACTGGACTCAACACCCCCTATTCAACGCCCAAGAATATATCTGACTAGTAAGAAGCTTAAAACCTATCTATTGATATCTCTCTGTAAGTGAGTGAAGTGGGTGTAAAGCGGCATAAACACAGCAGTGAAACGCAGCTAAACGCCATTATTAAATTCAATTACTTTTAAAACTCCGTGAAACAAAGACAGTGAAAGAGAGAGAAATTCTTACAAAATTCGTTCAGGGGCTGTGATGCCACCTGGATTGACCATATCTAGACCCACAGCTGATTGAGACATAAGGGTGGACACTCTTGCGCCTTAGAGTTTTGGTGAGGTTGGGTGAGCAAACGCAGACCCTTTAAAATAATACTGCGGGGTACCCATCCCATGGGTCCCAAATCTCCAGGTTCAAGGGCATCTTCCTACATCGAAAACATGCATGAGAAACCCAGAAGATGGTACACCGTGTGATCGGGAAAGGTTTCCAAAACGCACCTCATTTCTCATCTCCTTGTGCTCGGGTTCGCCATTCCAACCGCTTTACTATCAATCTCCCTCCTTGGAGAATCAGCACCTTTCACCTCCTGTTCCGTACAGGTAGCCATTTGTCCTGAGGATGAACGGGAAGAGGGGGAACCAATGAGAGACTAGCTCTAGGTGTTGGGACAGGCACAGGTCACTTTATTTTCCCATCAGGAAGAAGAATTAACCACAGACTCAGCCTGCCACCCCGGAACCAAAATAGGGCCTGAAGCAATCCTGCGCTTTTGCGGCCTGCTCCCAAAAATGCGAGTTGAAAAACGTAGCTCAGGGGCACTGCAATTCACAAACGTGCAGAGTTATCAATGATAACTCTCGTCCACAAATATATTGAGGGAAGGCAACGAAGAGGATTTGAAAGCAAGGCAGAATTGCAGGAAACTGATTTCAGGAGGTAGATTCGAATCGCCTTTAAAGCACAGGAAAAGCGGCAAAACCTCGGCAATGATGCCCTTGGCCAAAAAGGGCGTATGCGTTTTTTCCTGAATATATTCAGGAAAAAACGCATACGCCCTTTTTGGCCAACCAAGCAACCTGGAAAGGCAAATCAGCGCTACAAAGAAGTCTCGCTTCCCATCGGTCAAAAGGACCATGCTGAATAAAGTGTCAAAACCAGAAATGCAGGGCAGGCCATGGAGAAACGGGAGCCTTGCTACGCTGATGGGTGGGATGTAAATTGCCAACAGCCACTCTGGAGAAGTGTACGGTGTGTCCTGAAACATCTAAAAAACTCAGCTTAGAGAGCATAGGGCACTTCCGCTCATGGGCGTATAAATTGGGAAAACTAAAAATCAGCAAGACACAGGCAGCCCAAAGATTAGGGCTGCTCTGTTGACAAGAACCTCCACTTCGTCACACCTTAAATATCCCAGGAAAGAGAAAAATGGATAAAAAAGTTGTGGTCCTTATGTACAATGGAATATCACTCAGCCATGACATCAACGTCATAAGGCTAGTAGCAGCATGAGGAGTGGATTTAGGTACGACGATTCTAAGTGAAATAGTCACACAGAAAAAGACACTTATCATAAGATATCACTTATAGAGGGAATTTAAAAACCGCTACACTTGAACTGAATTACAAAACAGAACAGATTCACACGTTTAGAAAACACACTATGGCTGCTTAACGGGAAAGGTGAGGTGGGGTGATGCATAAAACAAAGGTTTCAAATTAGCTCAGATACCGTTCCATAAACCCAATATGTAATAGACAAGACCTACTCCTTGCTCAGTGAACTGGACTCAACACCCCCTATTCAACGCCCAAGAATATATCTGACTAGTAAGAATCTTAAAACCTATGTGTTGATATCGCTCTGTAAGTGAGTCAAGTGGGAGTAAAGCGGCCTAAACACAGCAGTGAAAAGCAGCTAAACCCCATTATAAAAATCAACTACTTTTAAAAACCCGTGAAACAAAGACAGTGAAAGAGAGACAAATTCTTACAAAATTCGTTCAGGGGCTGTGATGCCACCTGGATTGACCATATCTAGACCCACTGCTGATTGAGACATAAGGGTGAACACTCTTGGGGCTGAGAGGATTGGTGAGGTTGCGTGAGCAAACGCAGACCCTTTAAAGTAATACTGCGTGGTACCCATCCCATGGGTCCCAAATCTCCAGGTTCAAGGGCATCTTCCTACATCGAAAACATGCAGGAGAAACCCAGAAGATGGTACACCGTGTGATCGGGAAAGGTTTCTAAAACGCACCTCATTTCTCATCTCCTTGTGCTCGGGTTCGCCATTCCAGCCGCTTTACTAGCAATCTCCCTCCTTGGAGAATCAGCACCTTTCACCTCCTGTTCCGTACAGGTTGCCATTTGTTCTGAGGATGAACGGGAAGAGGGGGAACCAATGAGAGACTATCTCTAGGTGTTGGGACAGGCACAGGTCACTCTGTTTTCCCATCAGGAAGAAGAATTAACCACAGGCTCAGCCTGCCGCCCGGAACCAGAATAGAGCCTGAAGCAATCCTGCGCTTTTGCGGCCAGCTCCCAAGAAAGCGAGTTGAAAAATGGAGCTCAGGGGCACTGCAATTCACAAACCTGCAGAGTTATAAATGATAACTCTCGTCCACAAATATATTGAGGGAAGGCAACGAAGAGGATTTGAAAGCAAGGCAGAATTGCAGGAAACAGATTGCAGGAGGTAGATTCGAATCGCCTTTAAAGCACAGGAAAAGCGGCAAAACCTCGGCAATGATGCCCTTGGCCAAAAAGGGCGTATGCGTTTTTTCCTGAATATATTCAGGAAAAAACGCATACGCCCTTTTTGGCCAACCAAGCAACCTGGAAAGGCAAATCAGCGCTACAAAGAAGTCTCGCTTCCCATCGGTCAAAAGGGCCATGCTGAATAAAGTGTCAAAACCAGGAATGCAGGACAGGCCATGGAGAAACGGGAGCCTTGCTACGCTGATGGGTGGGATGTCAATTGCCAACAGCCACTCTGGAGAAGTGTACGGTGTGTCCTGAAACATCTAAAAAACTCAGCTTACAGAGCATAGGGCACTTCCACTCATGGGCGTATAAATTGGGAAAACTGAAAATCAGCAAGACACAGGCACCCCAAAGTTTAGGGTTGCTCTGTTGACAAGAACCTCCACATCGATACACCTTAAATATCCCAGGAAAGAGAAAAATGGATAAAGACGTTGTGGTCCTTATGTACAATGGAATATCACTCAGCCATGAACTCAACGTCATAAGGCTAGTAGCAGCATGATGAGTGGATTTAGGTACTACGATTCTAAGTGAAATAAGTCACACAGAAAGAGACACCTATGATAAGATATCACTTATAGAGGGAATGTAAAAACCGCTACACTTGAACTGAATTACAAAACAGAACAGAGTCACACGTTTAGAAAACACACTATGGCTGCTTATCGGGAAAGGTGAGGTGGGGTGACGCATAAAACAAGGGTTTCAAAATAGCTCAGATACCGTTCCGTAAACCCAATATGTAATAGACAAGACCTACTCCTTGCTCAGTGAACTGGACTCAACACCCCCTATTCAAAGCCCAAGAATATATCTGACTAGTAAGAAGCTTAAAACCTATCTATTGATATCTCTCTGTAAGTGAGTGAAGTGGGTGTAAAGCGGCATAAACACAGCAGTGAAACGTAGCTAAACGCCATTATTAAATTCAATTACTTTTAAAACTCCGTGAAACAAAGACAGTGAAAGAGAGAGAAATTCTTACAAAATTCGTTCAGGGGCTGTGATGCCACCTGGATTGACCATATCTAGACCCACAGCTGATTGAGACATAAGAGTGGACACTCTTGCGGCTTAGAGTTTTGGTGAGGTTGGGTGAGCAAACGCAGACCCTTTAAAGTAATACTGCGGGGTACCCATCCCATGGGTCCCAAATCTCCAGGTTCAAGGGCATCTTCCTACATCGAAAACATGCATGAGAAACCCAGAAGATGGTACACCGTGTGATCGGGAAAGGTTTCCAAAACGCACCTCATTTCTCATCTCCTTGTGCTCGGGTTCGCCATTCCAACCCCTTTACTAGCAATCTCCCTCCTTGGAGAATCAGCACCTTTCACCTCCTGTTCCGTACAGGTAGCCATTTGTCCTGAGGATGAACGGGAAGAGGGGGAACCAATGAGAGACTAGCTCTAGGTGTTGGGACAGGCACAGGTCACTCTATTTTCCCATCAGGAAGAAGAATTAACCACAGGCTCAGCCTGCCCCCCCGGAACCAGAATAGGGCCTGAAGCAATCTTGCGCTTTTGCGGCCTGCTCCCAAAAATGCGAGTTGAAAAACGTAGCTCAGGGGCACTGCAATTCACAAACCTGCAGAGTTATCAATGATAACTCTCGTCCACAAATATATTGAGGGAAGGCAACGAAGAGGATTTGAAAGCAAGGCAGAATTGCAGGAAACTGATTTCAGGAGGTAGATTCGAATCGCCTTTAAAGCACAGGAAAAGCGGCAAAACCTCGACAATGATGCCCTTGGCCAAAAAGGGCGTATGCGTTTTTTCCTGAATATATTCAGGAAAAAACGCATACGCCCTTTTTGGCCAACCAAGCAACCTGGAAAGGCAAATCAGCGTTACAAAGAAGTCTTGCTTCCCATCGGTCAAAAGGGCCCTGCTGAATAAACTGTCAAAACCAGGAATGCAGGACAGGCCATGGAGAAACGGGAGCCTTCCTACGCTGATGGGCGGGATGTCAATTGCCAACAGCCACTCTGGAGAAGTGTACGGTGTGTCCTGAAACATCTAAAAAACTCAGCTTAGAGAGCATAGGGCACTTCCACTCATGGGCGTATAAATTGGGAAAACTAAAAATCAGCAAGACACAGGCACCCCAAAGATTAGGGCTGCTCTGTTGACAAGAACCTCCACTTCGTTACACCTTAAATATCCCAGGAAAGAGAAAAAATGGATAAAGAAGTTGTGGTCCTTATGTACAATGGAATATCACTCAGCCATGACATCAACGTCATAAGGCTAGTAGCAGCATGACGAGTGGATTTAGGTACGACGATTCTAAGTGAAATAGTCACACAGAAAAAGACACTTATCATAAGATATCACTTATAGAGGGAATGTAAAAACCGCTACACTTGAACTGAATTACAAAACAGAACAGATTCACACGTTTAGAAAACACACTATGGCTGCTTAATGGGAAAGGTGAGGTGGGGTGATGCATAAAACAAAGGTTTCAAATTAGCTCAGATACCGTTCCATAAACCCAATATGTAATAGATAAGACCTACTCCTTGCTCAGTGAACTGAACTCAACACCCCCTATTCAACGCCCAAGAATATATCTGACTAGTAAAAATCTTAAAACTTATGTGTTGATATCCCTCTGTAAGTGAGTCAAGTGGGTGTAAAGCGGCCTAAACACAGCAGTGAACAGCAGCTAAACCCCATTATAAAAATCAACTACTTTTAAAAACCCGTGAAACAAAGACAGTGAAAGAGAGAGAAATTCTTACAAAATTCGTTCAGGGGCTGTGATGCCACCTGGATTGACCATATCTAGACCCACTGCTGATTGAGACATAAGGGTGAACACTCTTGGGGCTGAGAGTTTTGGTGAGCTTGGGTGAGCAAACGCAGACCCTTTATAGTAATACTCCGTGTTACCCATCCCATGGGTCCCAAATCTCCAGGTTCAAGGGCATCTTCCTACAACGAAAACATGCATGAGACACCCAGATGATGGTACACCGTGTGATCGGGAAAGGATTCTAAAACGCACCTCATTTCTCATCTCCTTGTGCTCGGGTTCGCCATTTCAGCCGCTTTACTAGCAATCTCCCTCCTTGGAGAATCAGCACCTTTAACTTCCTGTTCCGTCCAGGTTGCCATTTGTCCTGAGGATGAACGGAAAGAGGGCGAAACAATGAGAGACTAGCTCTAGGTGTTGGGACAGGCACAGGTCACTCTATTTTCCCATCAGGAAGAAGAATTAACCAGAGGCTCAGCCTGCCGCCCGGAACCAGAATAGGGCCTGAAGCAATCCTGCGCTTTTGCGGCCAGCTCCCAAAAAAGCGAGTTGAAAAATGGAGCTCAGGGGCACTGCAATTCACAAACCTGCAGAGTTATAAATGATAACTCTCGTCCACAAATATATTGAGGGAAGGCAACGAAGAGGATTTGAAAGCAAGGCAGAATTGCAGGAAACTGATTTCAGGAGGTAGATTCGAATCGCCTTTAAAGCACAGGAAAAGCAGCAAAACCTCGACAATGATGCCCTTGGCCAAAAAGGGCGTATGCCTTTTTTCCTGAATATATTCAGGAAAAAACGCATACGCCCTTTTTGGCCAACCAAGCAACCTGGAAATGCAAATCAGCGCTACAAAGAAGTCTCGCTTCCCATCGGTCAAAAGGGCCATGGTGAATAAAGTGTCAACACCAGAAATGCAGGGCAGGCCATGGAGAAACGGGAGCCTTGCTACGCTGATGGGCGGGATGTAAATTGACAACAGCCACTCTGGAGAAGTGTACAGTGTGTCCTGAAACACCTAAAAAACTCAGCTTAGAGAGCATAGGGCACTTCCACTCATAGGCGTATAAATTGGGAAAACTGAAAATCAGCAAGACACAGGCACCCCAAAGTTTAGGGCTGCTCTGCTGACAAGAACCTCCACTTCCTTATACCTTAAATATCCCAGGAAAGAGAAAAATGGATAAAGACGTTGTGGTCCTTATGTACAATGGAATATCACTCAGCCATGAAATCAACGTCATAAGGCTAGTAGCAACATGATGAGTGGATTTAGGTACGACGATTCTAAGTGAAATAAGTCAAACAGAAAAAGACATTATCATAAGCTATCACTTATAGAGGGAATGTAAAAACCGCTACACTTGAACTGAATTACAAAACAGAACAGAGTCACACGTTTAGAAAACACACTATGGCTGCTTAACGGGAAAGGGGAGGTGGGGTGATGCATAAAAGAAGGGTTTCAAATTAGCTGAGATACCGTTCCATAAACCCAATATGTAATAGACAAGACCTACTCCTTGCTCAGTGAACTGGACTCAACACCCCCTATTCAACGCCCAAGAATATATCTGACTAGTAAGAATCTTAAAACCTATGTGTTGATATCCCTCTGTAAGTGAGTCAAGTGGTTGTAAAGCGGCCTAAACACAGCAGTGAACAGCAGCTAAACCCCATTATAAAAATCAACTACTTTTAAAAACCCGTGAAACAAAGACAGTGAAAGAGAGAGAAATTCTTACAAAATTCGTTCAGGGGCTGTGATGCCACCTGGATTGACCATATCTAGACCCACTGATGATTGAGACATAAGGGTGAACACTCTTGGGGCTGAGAGTTTTGGTGAGGTTGGGTGAGCAAACGCAGACCCTTTATAGTAATACTGCGTGGTACCCATCCCATGGGTCCCAAATCTCCAGGTTCAAGGGCATCTTCCTACATCGAAAACATGCATGAGACACCCAGAAGATGGTACACCGTGTGATCGGGAAAGGTTTCTAAAACGCACCTCATTTCTCATCTCCTTGTGCTCGGGTTCGCCATTCCAGCCGCTTTACTAGCAATCTCCCTCCTTGGAGAATCAGCACCTTTAACCTCCTGTTCCGTCCAGGTTGACATTTGTCCTGAGGATGAACGGGAAGAGGGCGAAACAATGAGAGACTAGCTCTAGGCGTTGGGGCAGGCACAGGTCACTCTATTTTCCCATCAGGAAGAAGAATTAACCAGAGGCTCAGCCTGCCGCCCGGAACCAGAATAGGGCCTGAAGCAATCTTGCGCATTTGCGGCCAGCTCCCAAAAAAACGAGTTGAAAAAAGGAGCTCAGGGGCACTGCAATTCACAAACCTGCAGAGTTATAAATGATAACTCTCGTCCACAAATATATTGAGGGAAGGCAACGAAGAGGTTTTGAAAGCAAGGCCGAATTGCAGGAAACTGATTTCAGGAGGTAGATTCGAATCGCCTTTAAAGCACAGGAAAAGCGGCAAAACCTCGACAATGACGCCCTTGGCCAAAAAGGGCGTATGCGTTTTTTCCTGAATATATTCAGGAAAAAACGCATACGCCCTTTTTGGCCAATCAAGCAACCTGGAAAGACAAATCAGCGCTACAAAGAAGTCTCGCTTCCCATCGGTCAAAAGGACCATGCTGAATAAAGTGTCAAAACCAGAAATACACGGCAGGCCATCTAGAAACGGGAGCCTTGCTACGCCGATGGGCGGGATGTCAATTGCCAACAGCCACTCTGGAGAAGTGTACGGTGTGTCCTGAAACACCTAAAAAACTCAGCTTAGAGAGCATAGGGCACATCCACTCATGGGCGTATAAATTGGGAAAACTGAAAATCAGCAAGACACAGGCACCCCAAAGTTTAGGGCTGCTCTGCTGACAAGAACCTCCACTTCCTTACACCTTAAATATCCCAGGAAAGAGAAAAATGGATAAAGACGTTGTGGTCCTTATGTACAATGGAATATCACTCAGCCATGAACTCAACGTCATAAGGCTAGTAGCAGCATGATGAGTGGATTTAGGTACTACGATTCGAAGTGAAATAAGTCACACAGAAAGAGACACCTATGATAAGATATCACTTATAGAGGGAATGTAAAAACCGCTACACGTGAACTGAATTACAAAACAGAACAGAGTCACACGTTTAGAAAACACACTATGGCTGCTTATCGGGAAAGGTGAGGTGGGGTGACGCATAAAACAAGGGTTTCAAATTAGCTCAGATACCGTTCCATAAACCCAATATGTAATAGACAAGACCTACTCCTTGCTCAGTGAACTGGACTCAACAACCCCTATTCAACGCCCAAGAATATATCTGACTAGTAAGAATCTTAAAACCTATGTGTTGATATCTCTCTGTAAGTGAGTCAAGTGGGTGTAAAGCGGCCTAAACACAGCAGTGAAAAGCAGCTAAACCCCATTATAAAAATCAATTACTTTTAAAACTCCGTGAAACAAAGACAGTGAAAGAGAGTGAAATTCTTACAAAATTCGTTCAGGGGCTGTGATGCCACCTGGATTGACCATATCTAGACCCACTGCTGATTGAGACATAAGGGTGAACACTCTTGGGGCTGAGAGGATTGGTGAGGTTGGGTGAGCAAACGCAGACCCTTTAAAGTAATACTGCGTGGTACCCATCCCATGGGTCCCAAATCTCCAGGTTCAAGGGCATCTTCCTACATCGAAAACATGCAGGAGAAACCCAGAAGAAGGTACACCGTGTGATCGGGAAAGGTTTCCAAAACGCACCTCTTTTCTCATCTCCTTGTGCTCGGGTTCTCCATTCCAGCCGCTTTACTAGCAATCTCCCTCCTTGGAGAATCAGCACCTTTCACCTCCTGTTCCGTACAGGTTGCCATTTGTTCTGAGGATGAACGGGAAGAGGGGGAACCAATGAGAGACTATCTCTAGGTTTTGGGACAGGCACAGGTCACTCTGTTTTCCCATCAGGAAGAAGAATTAACCACAGGCTCAGCCTGCCGCCCGGAACCAGAATAGGGCCTGAAGCAATCCTGCGCTTTTGCGGCCAGCTCCCAAGAAAGCGAGTTGAAAAATGGAGCTCAGGGGCACTGCAATTCACAAACCTGCAGAGTTATAAATGATAACTCTCGTCCACAAATATATTGAGGGAAGGCAACGAAGAGGATTTGAAAGCAAGGCAGAATTGCAGGAAACAGATTGCAGGAGGTAGATTCGAATCGCCTTTAAAGCACAGGAAAAGCGGCAAAACCTCGGCAATGATGCCCTTGGTCAAAAAGGGCGTATGCGTTTTTTCCTGAATATATTCAGGAAAAAACGCATACGCCCTTTTTGGCCAACCAAGCAACCTGGAAAGGCAAATCAGCGCTACAAAGAAGTCTCGCTTCCCATCGGTCAAAAGGGCCATGCTGAATAAAGTGTCAAAACCAGGAATGCAGGACAGGCCATGGAGAAACGGGAACCTTGCTACGCTGATGGGTGGGATGTCAATTGCCAACAGCCACTCTGGAGAAGTGTACGGTGTGTCCTGAAACATCTAAAAAACTCAGCTTACAGAGCATAGGGCACTTCCACTCATTGGCGTATAAATTGGGAAAACTGAAAATCAGCAAGACACAGGCACCCCAAAGTTTAGGGTTGCTCTGTTGACAAGAACCTCCACATCGATACACCTTAAATATCCCAGAAAAGAGAAAAATGGATAAAGACGTTGTGGTCCTTATGTACAATGGAATATCACTCAGCCATGAACTCAACGTCATAAGGCTAGTAGCAGCATGATGAGTGGATTTAGGTACTACGATTCTAAGTGAAATAAGTCACACAGAAAGAGACACCTATGATAAGATATCACTTATAGAGGGAATGTAAAAACCGCTACACTTGAACTGAATTACAAAACAGAACAGAGTCACACGTTTAGAAAACACACTATGGCTGCTTATCGGGAAAGGTGAGGTGGGGTGACGCATAAAACAAGGGTTTCAAAATAGCTCAGATACCGTTCCGTAAACCCAATATGTAATAGACAAGACCTACTCCTTGCTCAGTGAACTGGACTCAACACCCCCTATTCAACGCCCAAGAATATATCTGACTAGTAAGAAGCTTAAAACCTATCTATTGATATCTCTCTGTAAGTGAGTGAAGTGGGTGTAAAGCGGCATAAACACAGCAGTGAAACGCAGCTAAACGCCATTATTAAATTCAATTACTTTTAAAACTCCGTGAAACAAAGACAGTGAAAGAGAGAGAAATTCTTACAAAATTCGTTCAGGGGCTGTGATGCCACCTGGATTGACCATATCTAGACCCACAGCTGATTGAGACATAAGGGTGGACACTCTTGCGCCTTAGAGTTTTGGTGAGGTTGGGTGAGCAAACGCAGACCCTTTAAAGTAATACTGCGGGGTACCCATCCCATGGGTCCCAAATCTCCAGGTTCAAGGGCATCTTCCTACATCGAAAACATGCATGAGAAACCCAGAAGATGGTACACCGTGTGATCGGGAAAGGTTTCCAAAACGCACCTCATTTCTCATCTCCTTGTGCTCGGGTTCGCCATTCCAACCGCTTTACTATCAATCTCCCTCCTTGGAGAAACAGCACCTTTCACCTCCTGTTCCGTACAGGTAGCCATTTGTCCTGAGGATGAACGGGAAGAGGGGGAACCAATGAGAGACTAGCTCTAGGTGTTGGGACAGGCACAGGTCACTCTATTTTCCCATCAGGAAGAAGAATTAACCACAGACTCAGCCTGCCACCCCGGAACCAAAATAGGGCCTGAAGCAATCCTGCGCTTTTGCGGCCTGCTCCCAAAAATGCGAGTTGAAAAACGTAGCTCAGGGGCACTGCAATTCACAAACCTGCAGAGTTATCAATGATAACTCTCGTCCACAAATATATTGAGGGAAGGCAACGAAGAGGATTTGAAAGCAAGGCAGAATTGCAGGAAACTGATTTCAGGAGGTAGATTTGAATCGCCTTTAAAGCACAGGAAAAGCGGCAAAACCTCGACAATGATGCCCTTGGCCAAAAAGGGCGTATGCGTTTTTTCCTGAATATATTCAGGAAAAAACGCATACGCCCTTTTTGGCCAACCAAGCAACCTGGAAAGGCAAATCAGCGCTACAAAGAAGTCTCGCTTCCCATCGGTCAAAAGGACCATGCTGAATAAAGTGTCAAAACCAGAAATGCAGGGCAGGCCATGGAGAAACGGGAGCCTTGCTACGCTGATGGGTGGGATGTAAATTGCCAACAGCCACTCTGGAGAAGTGTACGGTGTGTCCTGAAACATCTAAAAAACTCAGCTTAGAGAGCATAGGGCACTTCCGCTCATGGGCGTATAAATTGGGAAAACTAAAAATCAGCAAGACACAGGCAGCCCAAAGATTAGGGCTGCTCTGTTGACAAGAACCTCCACTTCGTCACACCTTAAATATCCCAGGAAAGAGAAAAATGGATAAAGAAGTTGTGGTCCTTATGTACAATGGAATATCACTCAGCCATGACATCAACGTCATAAGGCTAGTAGCAGCATGAGGAGTGGATTTAGGTACGACGATTCTAAGTGAAATAGTCACACAGAAAAAGACACTTATCATAAGATATCACTTATAGAGGGAATGTAAAAACCGCTACACTTGAACTGAATTACAAAACAGAACAGATTCACACGTTTAGAAAACACACTATGGCTGCTTAACGGGAAAGGTGAGGTGGGGTGATGCATAAAACAAAGGTTTCAAATTAGCTCAGATACCGTTCCATAAACCCAATATGTAATAGACAAGACCTACTCCTTGCTCAGTGAACTGGACTCAACACCCCCTATTCAACGCCCAAGAATATATCTGACTAGTAAGAATCTTAAAACCTATGTGTTGATATCGCTCTGTAAGTGAGTCAAGTGGGAGTAAAGCGGCCTAAACACAGCAGTGAAAAGCAGCTAAACCCCATTATAAAAATCAACTACTTTTAAAAACCCGTGAAACAAAGACAGTGAAAGAGAGACAAATTCTTACAAAATTCGTTCAGGGGCTGTGATGCCACCTGGATTGACCATATCTAGACCCACTGCTGATTGAGACATAAGGGTGAACACTCTTGGGGCTGAGAGGATTGGTGAGGTTGCGTGAGCAAACGCAGACCCTTTAAAGTAATACTGCGTGGTACCCATCCCATGGGTCCCAAATCTCCAGGTTCAAGGGCATCTTCCTACATCGAAAACATGCAGGAGAAACCCAGAAGATGGTACACCGTGTGATCGGGAAAGGTTTCTGAAACGCACCTCATTTCTCATCTCCTTGTGCTCGGGTTCGCCATTCCAGCCGCTTTACTAGCAATCTCCCTCCTTGGAGAATCAGCACCTTTCACCTCCTGTTCCGTACAGGTTGCCATTTGTTCTGAGGATGAACGGGAAGAGGGGGAACCAATGAGAGACTATCTCTAGGTGTTGGGACAGGCACAGGTCACTCTGTTTTCCCATCAGGAAGAAGAATTAACCACAGGCTCAGCCTGCCGCCCGGAACCAGAATAGGGCCTGAAGCAATCCTGCGCTTTTGCGGCCAGCTCCCAAGAAAGCGAGTTGAAAAATGGAGCTCAGGGGCACTGCAATTCACAAACCTGCAGAGTTATAAATGATAACTCTCGTCCACAAATATATTGAGGGAAGGCAACGAAGAGGATTTGAAAGCAAGGCAGAATTGCAGGAAACAGATTGCAGGAGGTAGATTCGAATCGCCTTTAAAGCACAGGAAAAGCGGCAAAACCTCGGCAATGATGCCCTTGGCCAAAAAGGGCGTATGCGTTTTTTCCTGAATATATTCAGGAAAAAACGCATACGCCCTTTTTGGCCAACCAAGCAACCTGGAAAGGCAAATCAGCGCTACAAAGAAGTCTCGCTTCCCATCGGTCAAAAGGGCCATGCTGAATAAAGTGTCAAAACCAGGAATGCAGGACAGGCCATGGAGAAACGGGAGCCTTGCTACGCTGATGGGTGGGATGTCAATTGCCAACAGCCACTCTGGAGAAGTGTACGGTGTGTCCTGAAACATCTAAAAAACTCAGCTTACAGAGCATAGGGCACTTCCACTCATGGGCGTATAAATTGGGAAAACTGAAAATCAGCAAGACACAGGCACCCCAAAGTTTAGGGTTGCTCTGTTGACAAGAACCTCCACATCGATACACCTTAAATATCCCAGGAAAGAGAAAAATGGATAAAGACGTTGTGGTCCTTATGTACAATGGAATATCACTCAGCCATGAACTCAACGTCATAAGGCTAGTAGCAGCATGATGAGTGGATTTAGGTACTACGATTCTAAGTGAAATAAGTCACACAGAAAGAGACACCTATGATAAGATATCACTTATAGAGGGAATGTAAAAACCGCTACACTTGAACTGAATTACAAAACAGAACAGAGTCACACGTTTAGAAAACACACTATGGCTGCTTATCGGGAAAGGTGAGGTGGGGTGACGCATAAAACAAGGGTTTCAAAATAGCTCAGATACCGTTCCGTAAACCCAATATGTAATAGACAAGACCTACTCCTTGCTCAGTGAACTGGACTCAACACCCCCTATTCAAAGCCCAAGAATATATCTGACTAGTAAGAAGCTTAAAACCTATCTATTGATATCTCTCTGTAAGTGAGTGAAGTGGGTGTAAAGCGGCATAAACACAGCAGTGAAACGTAGCTAAACGCCATTATTAAATTCAATTACTTTTAAAACTCCGTGAAACAAAGACAGTGAAAGAGAGAGAAATTCTTACAAAATTCGTTCAGGGGCTGTGATGCCACCTGGATTGACCATATCTAGACCCACAGCTGATTGAGACATAAGAGTGGACACTCTTGCGGCTTAGAGTTTTGGTGAGGTTGGGTGAGCAAACGCAGACCCTTTAAAGTAATACTGCGGGGTACCCATCCCATGGGTCCCAAATCTCCAGGTTCAAGGGCATCTTCCTACATCGAAAACATGCATGAGAAACCCAGAAGATGGTACACCGTGTGATCGGGAAAGGTTTCCAAAACGCACCTCATTTCTCATCTCCTTGTGCTCGGGTTCGCCATTCCAACCCCTTTACTAGCAATCTCCCTCCTTGGAGAATCAGCACCTTTCACCTCCTGTTCCGTACAGGTAGCCATTTGTCCTGAGGATGAACGGGAAGAGGGGGAACCAATGAGAGACTAGCTCTAGGTGTTGGGACAGGCACAGGTCACTCTATTTTCCCATCAGGAAGAAGAATTAACCACAGGCTCAGCCTGCCCCCCCGGAACCAGAATAGGGCCTGAAGCAATCTTGCGCTTTTGCGGCCTGCTCCCAAAAATGCGAGTTGAAAAACGTAGCTCAGGGGCACTGCAATTCACAAACCTGCAGAGTTATCAATGATAACTCTCGTCCACAAATATATTGAGGGAAGGCAACGAAGAGGATTTGAAAGCAAGGCAGAATTGCAGGAAACTGATTTCAGGAGGTAGATTCGAATCGCCTTTAAAGCACAGGAAAAGCGGCAAAACCTCGACAATGATGCCCTTGGCCAAAAAGGGCGTATGCGTTTTTTCCTGAATATATTCAGGAAAAAACGCATACGCCCTTTTTGGCCAACCAAGCAACCTGGAAAGGCAAATCAGCGCTACAAAGAAGTCTTGCTTCCCATCGGTCAAAAGGGCCCTGCTGAATAAACTGTCAAAACCAGGAATGCAGGACAGGCCATGGAGAAACGGGAGCCTTCCTACGCTGATGGGCGGGATGTCAATTGCCAACAGCCACTCTGGAGAAGTGTACGGTGTGTCCTGAAACATCTAAAAAACTCAGCTTAGAGAGCATAGGGCACTTCCACTCATGGGCGTATAAATTGGGAAAACTAAAAATCAGCAAGACACAGGCACCCCAAAGATTAGGGCTGCTCTGTTGACAAGAACCTCCACTTCGTTACACCTTAAATATCCCAGGAAAGAGAAAAAATGGATAAAGAAGTTGTGGTCCTTATGTACAATGGAATATCACTCAGCCATGACATCAACGTCATAAGGCTAGTAGCAGCATGAGGAGTGGATTTAGGTACGACGATTCTAAGTGAAATAGTCACACAGAAAAAGACACTTATCATAAGATATCACTTATAGAGGGAATGTAAAAACCGCTACACTTGAACTGAATTACAAAACAGAACAGATTCACACGTTTAGAAAACACACTATGGCTGCTTAATGGGAAAGGTGAGGTGGGGTGATGCATAAAACAAAGGTTTCAAATTAGCTCAGATACCGTTCCATAAACCCAATATGTAATAGATAAGACCTACTCCTTGCTCAGTGAACTGAACTCAACACCCCCTATTCAACGCCCAAGAATATATCTGACTAGTAAAAATCTTAAAACTTATGTGTTGATATCCCTCTGTAAGTGAGTCAAGTGGGTGTAAAGCGGCCTAAACACAGCAGTGAACAGCAGCTAAACCCCATTATAAAAATCAACTACTTTTAAAAACCCGTGAAACAAAGACAGTGAAAGAGAGAGAAATTCTTACAAAATTCGTTCAGGGGCTGTGATGCCACCTGGATTGACCATATCTAGACCCACTGCTGATTGAGACATAAGGGTGAACACTCTTGGGGCTGAGAGTTTTGGTGAGCTTGGGTGAGCAAACGCAGACCCTTTATAGTAATACTGCGTGTTACCCATCCCATGGGTCTCAAATCTCCAGGTTCAAGGGCATCTTCCTACAACGAAAACATGCATGAGACACCCAGATGATGGTACACCGTGTGATCGGGAAAGGATTCTAAAACGCACCTCATTTCTCATCTCCTTGTGCTCGGGTTCGCCATTTCAGCCGCTTTACTAGCAATCTCCCTCCTTGGAGAATCAGCACCTTTAACTTCCTGTTCCGTCCAGGTTGCCATTTGTCCTGAGGATGAACGGAAAGAGGGCGAAACAATGAGAGACTAGCTCTAGGTGTTGGGACAGGCACAGGTCACTCTATTTTCCCATCAGGAAGAAGAATTAACCAGAGGCTCAGCCTGCCGCCCGGAACCAGAATAGGGCCTGAAGCAATCCTGCACTTTTGCGGCCAGCTCCCAAAAAAGCGAGTTGAAAAATGGAGCTCAGGGGCACTGCAATTCACAAACCTGCAGAGTTATAAATGATAACTCTCGTCCACAAATATATTGAGGGAAGGCAACGAAGAGGATTTGAAAGCAAGGCAGAATTGCAGGAAACTGATTTCAGGAGGTAGATTCGAATCGCCTTTAAAGCACAGGAAAAGCAGCAAAACCTCGACAATGATGCCCTTGGCCAAAAAGGGCGTATGCCTTTTTTCCTGAATATATTCAGGAAAAAACGCATACGCCCTTTTTGGCCAACCAAGCAACCTGGAAATGCAAATCAGCGCTACAAAGAAGTCTCGCTTCCCATCGGTCAAAAGGGCCATGGTGAATAAAGTGTCAACACCAGAAATGCAGGGCAGGCCATGGAGAAACGGGAGCCTTGCTACGCTGATGGGCGGGATGTAAATTGACAACAGCCACTCTGGAGAAGTGTACAGTGTGTCCTGAAACACCTAAAAAACTCAGCTTAGAGAGCATAGGGCACTTCCACTCATGGGCGTATAAATTGGGAAAACTGAAAATCAGCAAGACACAGGCACCCCAAAGTTTAGGGCTGCTCTGCTGACAAGAACCTCCACTTCCTTATACCTTAAATATCCCAGGAAAGAGAAAAATGGATAAAGACGTTGTGGTCCTTATGTACAATGGAATATCACTCAGCCATGAAATCAACGTCATAAGGCTAGTAGCAACATGATGAGTGGATTTAGGTACGACGATTCTAAGTGAAATAAGTCACACAGAAAGAGACACCTATGATAAGATATCACTTATAGAGGGAATGTAAAAACCGCTACACTTGAACTGAATTACAAAACAGAACAGAGTCACACGTTTAGAAAACACACTATGGCTGCTTATCGGGAAAGGTGAGGTGGGGTGACGCATAAAACAAGGGTTTCAAAATAGCTCAGATACCGTTCCGTAAACCCAATATATAATAGACAAGACCTACTCCTTGCTCAGTGAACTGGACTCAACACCCCCTATTCAACGCCCAAGAATATATCTGACTAGTAAGAAGCTTAAAACCTATCTATTGATAGCTCTCTGTAAGTGAGTGAAGTGGGTGTAAAGCGGCATAAACACAGCAGTGAAACGCAGCTAAACGCCATTATTAAATTCAATTACTTTTAAAACTCCGTGAAACAAAGACAGTGAAAGAGAGAGAAATTCTTACAAAATTCGTTCAGGGGCTGTGATGCCACCTGGATTGACCATATCTAGACCCACAGCTGATTGAGACATAAGGGTGGACACTCTTGCGCCTTAGAGTTTTGGTGAGGTTGGGTGAGCAAACGCAGACCCTTTAAAGTAATACTGCGGGGTACCCATCCCATGGGTCCCAAATCTCCAGGTTCAAGGGCATCTTCCTACATCGAAAACATGCATGAGAAACCCAGAAGATGGTACACCGTGTGATCGGGAAAGGTTTCCAAAACGCACCTCATTTCTCATCTCCTTGTGCTCGGGTTCGCCATTCCAACCGCTTTACTATCAATCTCCCTCCTTGGAGAATCAGCACCTTTCACCTCCTGTTCCGTACAGGTAGCCATTTGTCCTGAGGATGAACGGGAAGAGGGGGAACCAATGAGAGACTAGCTCTAGGTGTTGGGACAGGCACAGGTCACTCTATTTTCCCATCAGGAAGAAGAATTAACCACAGACTCAGCCTGCCACCCCGGAACCAAAATAGGGCCTGAAGCAATCCTGCGCTTTTGCGGCCTGCTCCCAAAAATGCGAGTTGAAAAACGTAGCTCAGGGGCACTGCAATTCACAAACCTGCAGAGTTATCAATGATAACTCTCGTCCACAAATATATTGAGGGAAGGCAACGAAGAGGATTTGAAAGCAAGGCAGAATTGCAGGAAACTGATTTCAGGAGGTAGATTCGAATCGCCTTTAAAGCACAGGAAAAGCGGCAAAACCTCGACAATGATGCCCTTGGCCAAAAAGGGCGTATGCGTTTTTTCCTGAATATATTCAGGAAAAAACGCATACGCCCTTTTTGGCCAACCAAGCAACCTGGAAAGGCAAATCAGCGCTACAAAGAAGTCTCGCTTCCCATCGGTCAAAAGGACCATGCTGAATAAAGTGTCAAAACCAGAAATGCAGGGCAGGCCATGGAGAAACGGGAGCCTTGCTACGCTGATGGGTGGGATGTAAATTGCCAACAGCCACTCTGGAGAAGTGTACGGTGTGTCCTGAAACATCTAAAAAACTCAGCTTAGAGAGCATAGGGCACTTCCACTCATGGGCGTATAAATTGGGAAAACTAAAAATCAGCAAGACACAGGCAGCCCAAAGATTAGGGCTGCTCTGTTGACAAGAACCTCCACTTCGTCACACCTTAAATATCCCAGGAAAGAGAAAAATGGATAAAGAAGTTGTGGTCCTTATGTACAATGGAATATCACTCAGCCATGACATCAACGTCATAAGGCTAGTAGCAGCATGAGGAGTGGATTTAGGTACGACGATTCTAAGTGAAATAGTCACACAGAAAAAGACACTTATCATAAGATATCACTTATAGAGGGAATGTAAAAACCGCTACACTTGAACTGAATTACAAAACAGAACAGATTCACACGTTTAGAAAACACACTATGGCTGCTTAACGGGAAAGGTGAGGTGGGGTGATGCATAAAACAAAGGTTTCAAATTAGCTCAGATACCGTTCCATAAACCCAATATGTAATAGACAAGACCTACTCCTTGCTCAGTGAACTGGACTCAACACCCCCTATTCAACGCCCAAGAATATATCTGACTAGTAAGAATCTTAAAACCTATGTGTTGATATCGCTCTGTAAGTGAGTCAAGTGGGAGTAAAGCGGCCTAAACACAGCAGTGAAAAGCAGCTAAACCCCATTATAAAAATCAACTACTTTTAAAAACCCGTGAAACAAAGACAGTGAAAGAGAGACAAATTCTTACAAAATTCGTTCAGGGGCTGTGATGCCACCTGGATTGACCATATCTAGACCCACTGCTGATTGAGACATAAGGGTGAACACTCTTGGGGCTGAGAGGATTGGTGAGGTTGCGTGAGCAAACGCAGACCCTTTAAAGTAATACTGCGTGGTACCCATCCCATGGGTCCCAAATCTCCAGGTTCAAGGGCATCTTCCTACATCGAAAACATGCAGGAGAAACCCAGAAGATGGTACACCGTGTGATCGGGAAAGGTTTCTAAAACGCACCTCATTTCTCATCTCCTTGTGCTCGGGTTCGCCATTCCAGCCGCTTTACTAGCAATCTCCCTCCTTGGAGAATCAGCACCTTTCACCTCCTGTTCCGTACAGGTTGCCATTTGTTCTGAGGATGAACGGGAAGAGGGGGAACCAATGAGAGACTATCTCTAGGTGTTGGGACAGGCACAGGTCACTCTGTTTTCCCATCAGGAAGAAGAATTAACCACAGGCTCAGCCTGCCGCCCGGAACCAGAATAGGGCCTGAAGCAATCCTGCGCTTTTGCGGCCAGCTCCCAAGAAAGCGAGTTGAAAAATGGAGCTCAGGGGCACTGCAATTCACAAACCTGCAGAGTTATCAATGATAACTCTCGTCCACAAATATATTGAGGGAAGGCAACGAAGAGGATTTGAAAGCAAGGCAGAATTGCAGGAAACAGATTGCAGGAGGTAGATTCGAATCGCCTTTAAAGCACAGGAAAAGCGGCAAAACCTCGGCAATGATGCCCTTGGCCAAAAAGGGCGTATGCGTTTTTTCCTGAATATATTCAGGAAAAAACGCATACGCCCTTTTTGGCCAACCAAGCAACCTGGAAAGGCAAATCAGCGCTACAAAGAAGTCTCGCTTCCCATCGGTCAAAAGGGCCATGCTGAATAAAGTGTCAAAACCAGGAATGCAGGACAGGCCATGGAGAAACGGGAGCCTTGCTACGCTGATGGGCGGGATGTCAATTGCCAACAGCCACTCTGGAGAAGTGTACGGTGTGTCCTGAAACATCTAAAAAACTCAGCTTACAGAGCATAGGGCACTTCCACTCATGGGCGTATAAATTGGGAAAACTGAAAATCAGCAAGACACAGGCACCCCAAAGTTTAGGGTTGCTCTGTTGACAAGAACCTCCACATCGATACACCTTAAATATCCCAGGAAAGAGAAAAATGGATAAAGACGTTGTGGTCCTTATGTACAATGGAATATCACTCAGCCATGAACTCAACGTCATAAGGCTAGTAGCAGCATGATGAGTGGATTTAGGTACTACGATTCTAAGTGAAATAAGTCACACAGAAAGAGACACCTATGATAAGATATCACTTATAGAGGGAATGTAAAAACCGCTACACTTGAACTGAATTACAAAACAGAACAGAGTCACACGTTTAGAAAACACACTATGGCTGCTTATCGGGAAAGGTGAGGTGGGGTGACGCATAAAACAAGGGTTTCAAAATAGCTCAGATACCGTTCCGTAAACCCAATATGTAATAGACAAGACCTACTCCTTGCTCAGTGAACTGGACTCAACACCCCCTATTCAAAGCCCAAGAATATATCTGACTAGTAAGAAGCTTAAAACCTATCTATTGATATCTCTCTGTAAGTGAGTGAAGTGGGTGTAAAGCGGCATAAACACAGCAGTGAAACGTAGCTAAACGCCATTATTAAATTCAATTACTTTTAAAACTCCGTGAAACAAAGACAGTGAAAGAGAGAGAAATTCTTACAAAATTCGTTCAGGGGCTGTGATGCCACCTGGATTGACCATATCTAGACCCACAGCTGATTGAGACATAAGAGTGGACACTCTTGCGGCTTAGAGTTTTGGTGAGGTTGGGTGAGCAAACGCAGACCCTTTAAAGTAATACTGCGGGGTACCCATCCCATGGGTCCCAAATCTCCAGGTTCAAGGGCATCTTCCTACATCGAAAACATGCATGAGAAACCCAGAAGATGGTACACCGTGTGATCGGGAAAGGTTTCCAAAACGCACCTCATTTCTCATCTCCTTGTGCTCGGGTTCGCCATTCCAACCCCTTTACTAGCAATCTCCCTCCTTGGAGAATCAGCACATTTCACCTCCTGTTCCGTACAGGTAGCCATTTGTCCTGAGGATGAACGGGAAGAGGGGGAACCAATGAGAGACTAGCTCTAGGTGTTGGGACAGGCACAGGTCACTCTATTTTCCCATCAGGAAGAAGAATTAACCACAGGCTCAGCCTGCCCCCCCGGAACCAGAATAGGGCCTGAAGCAATCTTGCGCTTTTGCGGCCTGCTCCCAAAAATGCGAGTTGAAAAACGTAGCTCAGGGGCACTGCAATTCACAAACCTGCAGAGTTATCAATGATAACTCTCGTCCACAAATATATTGAGGGAAGGCAACGAAGAGGATTTGAAAGCAAGGCAGAATTGCAGGAAACTGATTACAGGAGGTAGATTCGAATCGCCTTTAAAGCACAGGAAAAGCGGCAAAACCTCGACAATGATGCCCTTGGCCAAAAAGGGCGTATGCGTTTTTTCCTGAATATATTCAGGAAAAAACGCATACGCCCTTTTTGGCCAACCAAGCAACCTGGAAAGGCAAATCAGCGCTACAAAGAAGTCTTGCTTCCCATCGGTCAAAAGGGCCCTGCTGAATAAACTGTCAAAACCAGGAATGCAGGACAGGCCATGGAGAAACGGGAGCCTTCCTACGCTGATGGGCGGGATGTCAATTGCCAACAGCCACTCTGGAGAAGTGTACGGTGTGTCCTGAAACATCTAAAAAACTCAGCTTAGAGAGCATAGGGCACTTCCACTCATGGGCGTATAAATTGGGAAAACTAAAAATCAGCAAGACACAGGCACCCCAAAGATTAGGGCTGCTCTGTTGACAAGAACCTCCACTTCGTTACACCTTAAATATCCCAGGAAAGAGAAAAAATGGATAAAGAAGTTGTGGTCCTTATGTACAATGGAATATCACTCAGCCATGACATCAACGTCATAAGGCTAGTAGCAGCATGACGAGTGGATTTAGGTACGACGATTCTAAGTGAAATAGTCACACAGAAAAAGACACTTATCATAAGATATCACTTATAGAGGGAATGTAAAAACCGCTACACTTGAACTGAATTACAAAACAGAACAGATTCACACGTTTAGAAAACACACTATGGCTGCTTAATGGGAAAGGTGAGGTGGGGTGATGCATAAAACAAAGGTTTCAAATTAGCTCAGATACCGTTCCATAAACCCAATATGTAATAGATAAGACCTACTCCTTGCTCAGTGAACTGAACTCAACACCCCCTATTCAACGCCCAAGAATATATCTGACTAGTAAAAATCTTAAAACTTATGTGTTGATATCCCTCTGTAAGTGAGTCAAGTGGGTGTAAAGCGGCCTAAACACAGCAGTGAACAGCAGCTAAACCCCATTATAAAAATCAACTACTTTTAAAAACCCGTGAAACAAAGACAGTGAAAGAGAGAGAAATTCTTACAAAATTCGTTCAGGGGCTGTGATGCCACCTGGATTGACCAAATCTAGACCCACTGCTGATTGAGACATAAGGGTGAACACTCTTGGGGCTGAGAGTTTTGGTGAGCTTGGGTGAGCAAACGCAGACCCTTTATAGTAATACTGCGTGTTACCCATCCCATGGGTCCCAAATCTCCAGGTTCAAGGGCATCTTCCTACAACGAAAACATGCATGAGACACCCAGATGATGGTACACCGTGTGATCGGGAAAGGATTCTAAAACGCACCTCATTTCTCATCTCCTTGTGCTCGGGTTCGCCATTTCAGCCGCTTTACTAGCAATCTCCCTCCTTGGAGAATCAGCACCTTTAACTTCCTGTTCCGTCCAGGTTGCCATTTGTCCTGAGGATGAACGGAAAGAGGGCGAAACAATGAGAGACTAGCTCTAGGTGTTGGGACAGGCACAGGTCACTCTATTTTCCCATCAGGAAGAAGAATTAACCAGAGGCTCAGCCTGCCGCCCGGAACCAGAATAGGGCCTGAAGCAATCCTGCGCTTTTGCGGCCAGCTCCCAAAAAAGCGAGTTGAAAAATGGAGCTCAGGGGCACTGCAATTCACAAACCTGCAGAGTTATAAATGATAACTCTCGTCCACAAATATATTGAGGGAAGGCAACGAAGAGGATTTGAAAGCAAGGCAGAATTGCAGGAAACTGATTTCAGGAGGTAGATTCGAATCGCCTTTAAAGCACAGGAAAAGCAGCAAAACCTCGACAATGATGCCCTTGGCCAAAAAGGGCGTATGCCTTTTTTCCTGAATATATTCAGGAAAAAACGCATACGCCCTTTTTGGCCAACCAAGCAACCTGGAAATGCAAATCAGCGCTACAAAGAAGTCTCGCTTCCCATCGGTCAAAAGGGCCATGGTGAATAAAGTGTCAACACCAGAAATGCAGGGCAGGCCATGGAGAAACGGGAGCCTTGCTACGCTGATGGGCGGGATGTAAATTGACAACAGCCACTCTGGAGAAGTGTACAGTGTGTCCTGAAACACCTAAAAAACTCAGCTTAGAGAGCATAGGGCACTTCCACTCATGGGCGTATAAATTGGGAAAACTGAAAATCAGCAAGACACAGGCACCCCAAAGTTTAGGGCTGCTCTGCTGACAAGAACCTCCACTTCCTTACACCTTAAATATCCCAGGAAAGAGAAAAATGGATAAAGACGTTGTGGTCCTTATGTACAATGGAATATCACTCAGCCATGAAATCAACGTCATAAGGCTAGTAGCAACATGATGAGTGGATTTAGGTACGACGATTCTAAGTGAAATAAGTCAAACAGAAAAAGACATTATCATAAGCTATCACTTATAGAGGGAATGTAAAAACCGCTACACTTGAACTGAATTACAAAACAGAACAGAGTCACACGTTTAGAAAACACACTATGGCTGCTTAACGGGAAAGGGGAGGTGGGGTGATGCATAAAAGAAGGGTTTCAAATTAGCTCAGATACCGTTCCATAAACCCAATATGTAATAGACAAGACCTACTCCTTGCTCAGTGAACTGGACTCAACACCCCCTATTCAACGCCCAAGAATATATCTGACTAGTAAGAATCTTAAAACCTATGTGTTGATATCCCTCTGTAAGTGAGTCAAGTGGTTGTAAAGCGGCCTAAACACAGCAGTGAACAGCAGCTAAACCCCATTATAAAAATCAACTACTTTTAAAAACCCGTGAAACAAAGACAGTGAAAGAGAGAGAAATTCTTACAAAATTCGTTCAGGGGCTGTGATGCCACCTGGATTGACCATATCTAGACCCACTGATGATTGAGACATAAGGGTGAACACTCTTGGGGCTGAGAGTTTTGGTGAGGTTGGGTGAGCAAACGCAGACCCTTTGTAGTAATACTGCGTGGTACCCATCCCATGGGTCCCAAATCTCCAGGTTCAAGGGCATCTTCCTACATCGAAAACATGCATGAGACACCCAGAAGATGGTACACCGTGTGATCGGGAAAGGTTTCTAAAACGCACCTCATTTCTCATCTCCTTGTGCTCGGGTTCGCCATTCCAGCCGCTTTACTAGCAATCTCCCTCCTTGGAGAATCAGCACCTTTAACCTCCTGTTCCGTCCAGGTTGCCATTTGTCCTGAGGATGAACGGGAAGAGGGCGAAACAATGAGAGACTAGCTCTAGGCGTTGGGGCAGGCACAGGTCACTCTATTTTCCCATCAGGAAGAAGAATTAACCAGAGGCTCAGCCTGCCGCCCGGAACCAGAATAGGGCCTGAAGCAATCTTGCGCATTTGCGGCCAGCTCCCAAAAAAACGAGTTGAAAAATGGAGCTCAGGGGCACTGCAATTCACAAACCTGCAGAGTTATAAATGATAACTCTCGTCCACAAATATATTGAGGGAAGGCAACGAAGAGGTTTTGAAAGCAAGGCAGAATTGCAGGAAACTGATTTCAGGAGGTAGATTCGAATCGCCTTTAAAGCACAGGAAAAGCGGCAAAACCTCGACAATGACGCCCTTGGCCAAAAAGGGCGTATGCGTTTTTTCCTGAATATATTCAGGAAAAAACGCATACGCCCTTTTTGGCCAATCAAGCAACCTGGAAAGACAAATCAGCGCTACAAAGAAGTCTCGCTTCCCATCGGTCAAAAGGACCATGCTGAATAAAGTGTCAAAACCAGAAATACACGGCAGGCCATCTAGAAACGGGAGCCTTGCTACGCCGATGGGCGGGATGTCAATTGCCAACAGCCACTCTGGAGAAGTGTACGGTGTGTCCTGAAACACCTAAAAAACTCAGCTTAGAGAGCATAGGGCACTTCCACTCATGGGCGTATAAATTGGGAAAACTGAAAATCAGCAAGACACAGGCACCCCAAAGTTTAGGGCTGCTCTGCTGACAAGAACCTCCACTTCCTTACACCTTAAATATCCCAGGAAAGAGAAAAATGGATAAAGACGTTGTGGTCCTTATGTACAATGGAATATCACTCAGCCATGAACTCAACGTCATAAGGCTAGTAGCAGCATGATGAGTGGATTTAGGTACTACGATTCGAAGTGAAATAAGTCACACAGAAAGAGACACCTATGATAAGATATCACTTATAGAGGGAATGTAAAAACCGCTACACGTGAACTGAATTACAAAACAGAACAGAGTCACACGTTTAGAAAACACACTATGGCTGCTTATCGGGAAAGGTGAGGTGGGGTGACGCATAAAACAAGGGTTTCAAATTAGCTCAGATACCGTTCCATAAACCCAATATGTAATAGACAAGACCTACTCCTTGCTCAGTGAACTGGAATCAACAACCCCTATTCACCGCCCAAGAATATATCTGACTAGTAAGAATCTTACAACCTATGTATTGATATCTCTCTGTAAGTGAGTGAAGTGGGTGTAAAGCGGCCTAAACACAGCAGTGAAACGCAGCTAAACTCCATTATTAAATTCAATTACTTTTAAAACTCCGTGAAACAAAGACAGTGAAAGAGAGAGAAATTCTTACAAAATTCGTTCAGGGGCTGTGATGCCACCTGGATTGACCATATCTAGACCCACAGCTGATTGAGACATAAGGGTGGACACTCTTGCGGCTTAGAGTTTTGGTGAGGTTGGGTGAGCAAACGCAGACCCTTTAAAGTAATACTGCGGGGAACCCATCCCATGGGTCCCAAATCCCCAGGTTCAAGGGCATCTTCCTACATCGAAAACATGCATGAGAAACCCAGAAGATGGTACACCGTGTGATCGGGAAAGGTTTCCAAAACGCACCTCTTTTCTCATCTCCTTGTGCTCGGGTTCGCCATTCCAACCGCTTTACTATCAATCTCCCTCCTTGGAGAATCAGCACCTTTCACCTCCTGTTCCGTACAGGTAGCCATTTGTCCTGAGGATGAACGGGAAGAGGGGGAACCAATGAGAGACTAGCTCTAGGTGTTGGGACAGGCACAGGTCACTCTATTTTCCCATCAGGAAGAAGAATTAACCACAGACTCAGCCTGCCACCCCGGAACCAAAATAGGGCCTGAAGCAATCCTGCGCTTTTGCGGCCTGCTCCCAAAAATGCGAGTTGAAAAACGTAGCTGAGGGGCACTGCAATTCACAAACCTGCAGAGTTATCAATGATAACTCTCGTCCACAAATATATTGAGGGAAGGCAACGAAGAGGATTTGAAAGCAAGGCAGAATTGCAGGAAACTGATTTCAGGAGGTAGATTCGAATCGCCTTTAAAGCACAGGAAAAGCGGCAAAACCTCGGCAATGATGCCCTTGGCCAAAAAGGGCGTATGCGTTTTTTCCTGAATATATTCAGGAAAAAACGCATACGCCCTTTTTGGCCAACCAAGCAACCTGGAAAGGCAAATCAGCGCTACAAAGAAGTCTCGCTTCCCATCGGTCAAAAGGACCATGCTGAATAAAGTGTCAAAACCAGAAATGCAGGGCAGGCCATGGAGAAACGGGAGCCTTGATACGCTGATGGGTGGGATGTAAATTGCCAACAGCCACTCTGGAGAAGTGTACGGTGTGTCCTGAAACATCTAAAAAACTCAGCTTAGAGAGCATAGGGCACTTCCGCTCATGGGCGTATAAATTGGGAAAACTAAAAATCAGCAAGACACAGGCAGCCCAAAGATTAGGGCTGCTCTGTTGACAAGAACATCCACTTCGTCACACCTTAAATATCCCAGGAAAGAGAAAAATGGATAAAGAAGTTGTGGTCCTTATGTACAATGGAATATCACTCAGCCATGACATCAACGTCATAAGGCTAGTAGCAGCATGAGGAGTGGATTTAGGTACGACGATTCTAAGTGAAATAGTCACACAGAAAAAGACACTTATCATAAGATATCACTTATAGAGGGAATGTAAAAACCGCTACACTTGAACTGAATTACAAAACAGAACAGATTCACACGTTTAGAAAACACACTATGGCTGCTTAACGGGAAAGGTGAGGTGGGGTGATGCATAAAACAAAGGTTTCAAATTAGCTCAGATACCGTTCCATAAACCCAATATGTAATAGACAAGACCTACTCCTTGCTCAGTGAACTGGACTCAACACCCCCTATTCAACGCCCAAGAATATATCTGACTAGTAAGAATCTTAAAACCTATGTGTTGATATCGCTCTGTAAGTGAGTCAAGTGGGAGTAAAGCGGCCTAAACACAGCAGTGAAAAGCAGCTAAACCCCATTATAAAAATCAACTACTTTTAAAAACCCGTGAAACAAAGACAGTGAAAGAGAGACAAATTCTTACAAAATTCGTTCAGGGGCTGTGATGCCACCTGGATTGACCATATCTAGACCCACTGCTGATTGAGACATAAGGGTGAACACTCTTGGGGCTGAGAGGATTGGTGAGGTTGCGTGAGCAAACGCAGACCCTTTAAAGTAATACTGCGTGGTACCCATCCCATGGGTCCCAAATCTCCAGGTTCAAGGGCATCTTCCTACATCGAAAACATGCAGGAGAAACCCAGAAGATGGTACACCGTGTGATCGGGAAAGGTTTCTAAAACGCACCTCATTTCTCATCTCCTTGTGCTCGGGTTCGCCATTCCAGCCGCTTTACTAGCAATCTCCCTCCTTGGAGAATCAGCACCTTTCACCTCCTGTTCCGTACAGGTTGCCATTTGTTCTGAGGATGAACGGGAAGAGGGGGAACCAATGAGAGACTATCTCTAGGTGTTGGGACAGGCACAGGTCACTCTGTTTTCCCATCAGGAAGAAGAATTAACCACAGGCTCAGCCTGCCGCCCGGAACCAGAATAGGGCCTGAAGCAATCCTGCGCTTTTGCGGCCAGCTCCCAAGAAAGCGAGTTGAAAAATGGAGCTCAGGGGCACTGCAATTCACAAACCTGCAGAGTTATAAATGATAACTCTCGTCCACAAATATATTGAGGGAAGGCAACGAAGAGGATTTGAAAGCAAGGCAGAATTGCAGGAAACAGATTGCAGGAGGTAGATTCGAATCGCCTTTAAAGCACAGGAAAAGCGGCAAAACCTCGACAATGATGCCCTTGGCCAAAAAGGGCGTATGCGTTTTTTCCTGAATATATTCAGGAAAAAACGCATACGCCCTTTTTGGCCAACCAAGCAACCTGGAAAGGCAAATCAGCGCTACAAAGAAGTCTTGCTTCCCATCGGTCAAAAGGGCCCTGCTGAATAAACTGTCAAAACCAGGAATGCAGGACAGGCCATGGAGAAACGGGAGCCTTCCTACGCTGATGGGCGGGATGTCAATTGCCAACAGCCACTCTGGAGAAGTGTACGGTGTGTCCTGAAACATCTAAAAAACTCAGCTTAGATAGCATAGGGCACTTCCACTCATGGGCGTATAAATTGGGAAAACTAAAAATCAGCAAGGCACAGGCACCCCAAATATTAGGGCTGCTCTGTTGACAAGAACCTCCACTTCGTTACACCTTAAATATCCCAGGAAAGAGAAAAATGGATAAAGAAGTTGTGGTCCTTATGTACAATGGAATATCACTCAGCCATGACATCAACGTCATAAGGCTAGTAGCAGCATGAGGAGTGGATTTAGGTAAGACGATTCTAAGTGAAATAGTCACACAGAAAAAGACACTTATCATAAGATATCACTTATAGAGGGAATGTAAAAACCGCTACACTTGAACTGAATTACAAAACAGAACAGATTCACACGTTTAGAAAACACACTATGGCTGCTTAATGGGAAAGGTGAGGTGGGGTGATGCATAAAACAAAGGTTTCAAATTAGCTCAGATACCGTTCCATAAACCCAATATGTAATAGATAAGACCTACTCCTTGCTCAGTGAACTGAACTCAACACCCCCTATTCAACGCCCAAGAATATATCTGACTAGTAAGAATCTTAAAACTTATGTGTTGATATCCCTCTGTAAGTGAGTCAAGTGGGTGTAAAGCGGCCTAAACACAGCAGTGAACAGCAGCTAAACGCCATTATAAAAATCAACTACTTTTAATAACCCGTGAAACAAAGACAGTGAAAGAGAGAGAAATTCTTACAAAATTCGTTCAGGGGCTGTGATGCCACCTGGATTGACCATATCTAGACCCACTGCTGATTGAGACATAAGGGTGAACACTCTTGGGGCTGAGAGTTTTGGTGAGCTTGGGTGAGCAAACGCAGACCCTTTATAGTAATACTGTGTGTTACCCATCCCATGGGTCCCAAATCTCCAGGTTCAAGGGCATCTTCCTACATCGAAAACATGCATGAGACACCCAGATGATGGTACACCGTGTGATCGGGAAAGGATTCTAAAACGCACCTCATTTCTCATCTCCTTGTGCTCGGGTTCGCCATTTCAGCCGCTTTACTAGCAATCTCCCTCCTTGGAGAATCAGCACCTTTAACTTCCTGTTCCGTCCAGGTTGCCATTTGTCCTGAGGATGAACGGAAAGAGGGCGAAACAATGAGAGACTAGCTCTAGGTGTTGGGACAGGCACAGGTCACTCTATTTTCCCATCAGGAAGAAGAATTAACCAGAGGCTCAGCCTGCCGCCCGGAACCAGAATAGGGCCTGAAGCAATCCTGCGCATTTGCGGCCAGCTCCCAAAAAAACGAGTTGAAAAATGGAGCTCAGGGGCACTGCAATTCACAAACCTGCAGAGTTATAAATGATAACTCTCGTCCACAAATGTATTGAGGGAAGGCAACGAAGAGGATTTGAAAGCAAGGCAGAATTGCAGGAAACTGATTTCAGGAGGTACATTCGAATCGCCTTTATAGCACAGGAAAAGCGGCAAAACCTCGACAATGATGCCTTTGGCCAAAAAGGGCGAATGCGTTTTTTCCTGAATATATTCAGGAAAAAACGCATACGCCCTTTTTGGCCAACCAAGCAACCTGCAAAGGCAAATCAGCGCTACAAAGAAGTCTCGCTTCCCATCGCTCAAAAGGACCATGCTGAATAAAGTGTCAAAACCAGAAATGCAGGGCAGGCCATGGAGAAACGGGAGCCTTGCTACGCTGATGGGCGGGATGTAAATTGCCAACAGCCACTCTGGAGAAGTGTACGGTGTGTCCTGAAACACCTAAAAAACGCAGCTTAGAGAGCATAGGGCACTTCCACTCATGGGCGTATAAATTGGGAAAACTAAAAATCTGCAAGACACAGGCACCCCAAAGTTTAGGGCTGCTCTGCTGACAAGAACCTCCACTTCCTTACACCTTAAATATCCCAGGAAAGAGAAAAATGGTTAAAGACGTTGTGGTCCTTATGTACAATGGAATATCACTCAGCCATGAAAACAACGTCATAAGGCTAGTAGCAGCATGATGAGTGGATATAGGTATGACGATTCTAAGTGAAATACGTCACACAGAAAAAGACACTTATCATAAGATATCACTTATAGAGGGAATGTAAAAACTGCTACACTTGAACTGAATTACAAAACAGAACAGAGTCACACGTTTAGAAAACACACTATGGCTGCTTAACGGGAAAGGTGAGGTGGGGTGATGCGTAAAAGAAGGGTTTCAAATTAGCTCAGATACCGTTCCATAAACCCAATATGTAATAGACAAGACCTACTCCTTGCTCAGTGAACTTGACTCAACACCCCCTATTCAACGCCCAAGAATATATCTGACTAGTAAGAATCTTAAAACCTATGTGTTGATATCCCTCTGTAAGTGAGTCAAGTGGGTGTAAAGCGGCCTAAACACAGCAGTGAAAAGCAGCTAAACCCCATTATAAAAATCAACTACTTTTAAAAAGCCGTGAAACAAAGACAGTGAAAGAGAGAGAAATTCTTACAAAATTCGTTCAGGGGCTGTGATGCCACCTGGATTGACCATATCTAGACCCACTGCTGATTGAGACATAAGTGTGAACACTCTTGGGGCTGAGAGGTTTGGTGAGGTTGGGTGAGCAAACGCAGACCCTTTAAAGTAATACTGCGTGGTGCCCATCCCATGGGTCCCAAATCTCCAGGTTCAAGGGCATTTTCCTACATCGAAAACATGCATGAGACACCCAGAAGATGGTACACCGTGTGATCGGGAAAGGTTTCTAAAACGCACGTCATTTCTCATCTCCTTGTGCTCGGGTTCGCCATTCCAGCCGCTTTACTAGCAATCTCCCTCCTTGGAGAATCAGCACCTTTAACCTCCTGTTCCGTCCAGGTTGCCATTTGTCCTGAGGATGAACGGGAAGAGGGTGAAACAATGAGAGACTAGCTGAAGAAGTTGGGGCAGGCACAGGTCACTCTATTTTCCCATCAGGAAGAAGAATTAACCACAGGCTCAGCCTGCCGCCCGGAACCAGAATAGGGCCTGAAGCAATCCTGCGCTTTTGCGGCCAGCTCCCAAAAAAGCGAGTTGAAAAATGGAGCTCAGGGGCACTGCAATTCACAAACCTGCAGAGTTATAACTGATAACTCTCGTCCACAAATATATTGAGGGAAGGCATCGAAGAGGATTTGAAAGCAAGGCAGAATTGCAGGAAACTGATTTCAGGAGGTAGATTCGAATCGCCTTTAAAGCACAGGAAAAGCGGCAAAACCTCGACAATGATGCCCTTGGCCAAAAAGGGCGTATGCGTTTTTTCCTGAATATATTCAGGAAAAAACGCATACGCCCTTTTTGGCCAACCAACCAACCTGGAAAGGCAAATCAGCGCTACAAAGAAGTCTCGCTTCCCAACGGTCAAAAGGACCATGCTGAATAAAGTGTCAAAACCAGAAATGCAGGGCAGGCCATGGAGAAACGGGAGCCTTGCTACGCTGATGGGCGGGAGGTAAATTGCCAACAGCCACTCTGGAGAAGTGTACGGTGTGTCCTGAAACACCTAAAAAACGCAGCTTAGAGAGCATAGGGCACTTCCACTCATGGGCGTATAAATTGGAAAAGTAAAAATCAGCAAGACACAGGCACCCCAAAGTTTAGGGCTGATCTGCTGACAAGAACCTCCACTTCCTTATACCTGAAATATCCCAGGAAAGAGAAAAATGGATAAAGACGTTGTGGTCCTTATGTACAATGGAATATCACTCAGCCATGAAATCAACGTCATAAGGCTAGTGGCAGCATGATGAGTGGATATAGGTACGACGATTCTAAGTGAAATAAGTCAAACAGAAAACGACACTTATCATAAGATATCACTTATAGAGGGAATGTAAAAACCGCTACACTTGAACTGAATTACAAAACAGAACAGAGTCACACGTTTAGAAAACACACTATGGCTGCTTAACGGGAAAGGTGAGGTGGGGTGATGCGTAAAAGAAGGGTTTCAAATTAGCTCAGATACCGTTCCATAAACCCAATATGTAATAGACAAGACCTACTCCTTGCTCAGTGAACTTGACTCAAAACCCCCTATTCAACGCCCAAGAATATATCTGACTAGTAAGAATCTTAAAACCTATGTGTTGATATCCCTCTGTAAGTGAGTCAAGTGGGTGTAAAGCGGCCTAAACACAGCAGTGAAAAGCAGCTAAACCCCATTATAAAAATCAACTACTTTTAAAAACCCGTGAAACAATGACAGTGAAAGAGAGAGAAATTCTTACAAAATTCGTTCAGGGGCTGTGATGCCACCTGGATTGACCATATCTAGACCCACTGCTGATTGAGACATAAGGGTGAACACTCTTGGGGCTGAGAGGTTTGGTGAGGTTGGGTGAGCAAACGCAGACCCTTTAAAGTAATACTGCGTGGTACCCATCCCATGGGTCCCAAATCTCCAGGTACAAGGGCATCTTCCTACATCGAAAACATGCATGAGACACCCAGAAGATGATACACCGTGTGATCGGGAAAGGTTTCTAAAACGCACGTCATTTCTCATCTCCTTGTGCTCGAGTTCGCCATTCCAGCCGCTTTACTAGCAATCTCCCTCCTTGGAGAATCAGCACCTTTAACCTCCTGTTCCGTCCAGGTTGCCATTTGTCCTGAGGATGAACGGGAAGAGGGTGAAACAATGAGAGACTAGCTCAAGAAGTTGGGGCAGGCACAGGTCACTCTATTTTCCCATCAGGAAGAAGAATTAACCACAGGCTCAGCCTGCCGCCCGGAACCAGAATAGGGCCTGAAGCAATCCTGCGCTTTTGCGGCCAGCTCCCAAAAAAGCGAGTTGAAAAATGGAGCTCAGGGGCACTGCAATTCACAAACCTGCAGAGTTATAACTGATAACTCTCGTCCACAAATATATTGAGGGAAGGCATCGAAGAGGATTTGAAAGCAAGGCAGAATTGCAGGAAACTGATTTCAGGAGGTAGATTCGAATCGCCTTTAAAGCACAGGAAAAGCGGCAAAACCTCGACAATGATGCCCTTGGCCAAAAAGGGCGTATGCGTTTTTTCCTGAATATATTCAGGAAAAAACGCATACGCCCTTTTTGGCCAACCAACCAACCTGGAAAGGCAAATCAGCGCTACAAAGAAGTCTCGCTTCCCAACGGTCAAAAGGACCATGCTGAATAAAGTGTCAAAACCAGAAATGCAGGGCAGGCCATGGAGAAACGGGAGCCTTGCTACGCTGATGGGCGGGAGGTAAATTGCCAACAGCCACTCTGGAGAAGTGTACGGTGTGTCCTGAAACACCTAAAAAACGCAGCTTAGAGAGCATAGGGCACTTCCACTCATGGGCGTATAAATTGGAAAAGTAAAAATCAGCAAGACACAGGCACCCCAAAGTTTAGGGCTGATCTGCTGACAAGAACCTCCACTTCCTTATACCTGAAATATCCCAGGAAAGAGAAAAATGGATAAAGACGTTGTGGTCCTTATGTACAATGGAATATCACTCAGCCATGAAATCAACGTCATAAGGCTAGTGGCAGCATGATGAGTGGATATAGGTACGACGATTCTAAGTGAAATAAGTCAAACAGAAAACGACACTTATCATAAGATATCACTTATAGAGGGAATGTAAAAACCGCTACACTTGAACTGAATTACAAAACAGAACAGAGTCACACGTTTAGAAAACACACTATGGCTGCTTAACGGGAAAGGTGAGGTGGGGTGATGCGTAAAAGAAGGGTTTCAAATTAGCTCAGATACCGTTCCATAAACCCAATATGTAATAGACAAGACCTACTCCTTGCTCAGTGAACTTGACTCAAAACCCCCTATTCAACGCCCAAGAATATATCTGACTAGTAAGAATCTTAAAACCTATGTGTTGATATCCCTCTGTAAGTGAGTCAAGTGGGTGTAAAGCGGCCTAAACACAGCAGTGAAAAGCAGCTAAACCCCATTATAAAAATCAACTACTTTTAAAAACCCGTGAAACAATGACAGTGAAAGAGAGAGAAATTCTTACAAAATTCGTTCAGGGGCTGTGATGCCACCTGGATTGACCATATCTAGACCCACTGCTGATTGAGACATAAGGGTGAACACTCTTGGGGCTGAGAGGTTTGGTGAGGTTGGGTGAGCAAACGCAGACCCTTTAAAGTAATACTGCGTGGTACCCATCCCATGGGTCCCAAATCTCCAGGTACAAGGGCATCTTCCTACATCGAAAACATGCATGAGACACCCAGAAGATGATACACCGTGTGATCGGGAAAGGTTTCTAAAACGCACCTCATTTCTCATGTCCTTGTGCTCGGGTTCGCCATTCCAGCCGCTTTACTAGCAATCTCCCTCCTTGGAGAATCAGCACCTTTAACCTCCTGTTCCGTCCAGGTTGCCATTTGTCCTGAGGATGAACGGGAAAAGGGCGAAACAATGAGAGACTAGCTCAAGAATTTGGGGCAGGCACAGGTCACTCTATTTTCCCATCAGGAAGAAGAATTAACCACAGGCTCAGCCTGCCGCCCGGAACCAGAATAGGGCCTGAAGCAATCCTGCGCTTTTGCGGCCAGCTCCCAAAAAAGCGAGTTGAAAAATGGAGCTCAGGGGCACTGCAATTCACAAACCTGCAGAGTTATAACTGATAACTCTCGTCCACAAATATATTGAGGGAAGGCAACGAAGAGGATTTGAAAGCAAGGCAGAATTGCAGGAAACTGATTTCAGGAGGTAGATTCGAATCGCCTTTAAAGCACAGGAAAAGCGGCAAAACCTCGACAATGATGCCCTTTTTGGCCAACCAACCAACCTGAAAAGGCAAATCAGCGCTACAAAGAAGTCTCGCTTCCCATCGGTCAAATGGACCATGCTGAATAAAGGGTCAAAACCAGAAATGCAGGGCAGGCCATGGAGAAACGGGAGCCTTGCTACGCTGATGGGCGGGAGGTAAATTGCCAACAGCCACTCTGGAGAAGTGTACGGTGTGTCCTGAAACACCTAAAAAACGCAGCTTAGAGAGCGAAGGGCACTTCCACTCATGGGCGTATAAATTGGGAAAACTAAAAATCAGCAAGACACAGGCACCCCAAAGTTTAGGGCTGCTCTGCTGACAAGAACCTCCACTTCGTTACTCCTTAAATATCCCAGGAAAGAGAAAAATGGATAAAGACGTTTTGGTCCTTATGTACAATGGAATATCACTCAGCCATGAAATCAACGTCATAAGGCTAGTGGCAGCATGATGAGTGGATTTAGGTACGACGATTCTAAGTGAAATAAGTCAAACAGAAAACGACACTTATCATAAGATATCACTTATAGAGGGAATGTAAAAACCGCTACACTGGAACTGAACTACAAAACAGAACAGAGCCACACGTTTAGAAAACACACTATGGCTGCTCAACGGGAAAGGGGAGGTGGGGAGATGCGTAAAAGAAGGGTTTCAAATTAGCTCAGATACCGTTCCATAAACCCAATATGTAATAGACAAGACCTACTCCTTGCTCAGTGAACTTGACTCAACACCCCCTATTCAACGCCCAAGAATATATCTGACTAGTAAGAATCTTAAAACCTATGTGTTGATATCCCTCTGTAAGTGAGTCAAGTGGGTGTAAAGCGGCCTAAACACAGCAGTGAAAAGCAGCTAAACCCCATTATAAAAATCAACTACTTTTAAAAAGCCGTGAAACAAAGACAGTGAAAAAGAGAGAAATTCTTACAAAATTCGTTCAGGGGCTGTGATGCCACCTGGATTGACCATATCTAGACCCACTGCTGATTGAGACATAAGGGTGAACACTCTTGGGGCTGAGAGGTTTGGCGAGGTTGGGTGAGCAAACGCAGACCCTTTAAAGTAATACTGCGTGGTACCCATCCCATGGGTCCCAAATCTCCAGGTTCAAGGGCATCTTCCTACATCGAAAACATGCATGAGACACCCAGAAGGTGGTACACCGTGTGATCGGGAAAGGTTTCTAAAACGCACCTCATTTCTCATCTCATTGTGCTCGGGTTCGCCATTCCAGCCGCTTTACTAGCAATCTCCCTCCTTGGAGAATCAGCACCTTTAACCTCCTGTTCCGTCCAGGTTGCCATTTCTCCTGAGGATGAACGGGAAGAGGGCGAAACAATGAGAGACTAGCTCAAGAAGTTGGGGCAGGCACAGGTCACTCTATTTTCCCATCAGGAAGAAGAATTAACCACAGGCTCAGCCTGCCGCCCGGAACCAGAATAGGGCCTGAAGCAATCCTGCGCTTTTGCGGCCAGCTCCCAAAAAAGCGAGTTGAAAAATGGAGCTCAGGGGCACTGCAATTCACAAACCTGCAGAGTTATAACTGATAACTCTCGTCCACAAATATATTGAGGGAAGGCAACGAAGAGGATTTGAAAGCAAGGCAGAATTGCAGGAAACTGATTTCAGGAGGTAGATTCGAATCGCCTTTAAAGCACAGGAAAAGCGGCAAAACCTCGACAATGATGCCCTTGGCCAAAAAGGGCGTATGCGTTTTTTCCTGAATATATTCAGGAAAAAACGCATACGCCCTTTTTGGCCAACCAAGCAACCTGGAAAGGCAAATCAGCGCTACAAAGAAGTCTCGCTTCCCATCGGTCAAAAGGACCATGCTGAATAAAGTGTCAAAACCAGAAATGCAGGGAAGGCCATGGAGAAACGGGAGCCTTGCTACGCTGATGGGCGGGAGGTAAATTGCCAACAGCCACTCTGGAGAAGTGTACGGTGTGTCCTGAAACACCTAAAAAACGCAGCTTAGAGAGCGAAGGGCACGTCCACTCATGGGCGTATAAATTTGGGAAAACTAAAAATCAGCAAGACACAGGCACCCCAAAGTTTAGGGCTGCTCTGCTGACAAGAACCTCCACTTCGTTACTCCTTAAATATCCCAGGAAAGAGAAAAATGGATAAAGACGTTGTGGTCCTTATGTACAATGGAATATCACTCAGCCATGAAATCAACGTCATAAGGCTAGTGGCAGCATGATGAGTTGATTTAGGTACGACGATTCTAAGTGAAATAAGTCAAACAGAAAACGACACTTATCATAAGATATCACTTATAGAGGGAATGTAAACACCACTACACTGGAACTGAACTACAAAACAGAACAGAGCCACTCGTTTAGAAAACACACTATGGCTGCTTAACGGGAAAGGGGAGGTGGGGAGATGCGTAAAAGAAGGGTTTCAAATTAGCTCAGATACCGTTCCATAAACCCAATATGTAATAGACAAGACCTACTCCTTGCTCAGTGAACTGGACTCAACACCCCCTATTCAACGCCCAAGAATATATCTGACTAGTAAGAATCTTAAAACCTATGTGTTGATATCCCTCTGTAAGTGAGTCAAGTGGGTGTAAAGCGGCCTAAACACAGCAGTGAAAAGCAGCTAAACCCCATTATAAAAATCAACTACTTTTAAAAAGCCGTGAAACAAAGACAGTGAAAAAGAGAGAAATTCTTACAAAATTCGTTCAGGGGCTGTGATGCCACCTGGATTGACCATATCTAGACCCACTGCTGATTGAGACATAAGGGTGAACACTCTTGGGGCTGAGAGGTTTGGCGAGGTTGGGTGAGCAAACGCAGACCCTTTAAAGTAATACTGCGTGGTACCCATCCCATGGGTCCCAAATCTCCAGGTTCAAGGGTATCTTCCTACATCAAAAACATGCATGAGACACCCAGAAGGTGGTACACCGTGTGATCGGGAAAGGTTTCTAAAACGCACCTCATTTCTCATCTCCTTGTGCTCGGGTTCGCCATTCCAGCCGCTTTACTAGCAATCTCCCTCCTTGGAGAATCAGCACCTTTAACCTCCTGTTCCGTCCAGGTTGCCATTTGTCCTGAGGATGAACGGGAAGAGGGCGAAACAATGAGAGACTAGCTCAAGAAGTTAGGGCAGGCACAGGTCAGTCTATTTTCCCATCAGGAAGAAGAATTAACCACAGGCTCAGCCTGCCGCCCGGAACCAGAAGAGGGCCTGAAGCAATCCTGCGCTTTTGCGGCCAGCTCCCAAAAAAGCGAGTTGAAAAATGGAGCTCAGGGGCACTGCAATTCACAAACCTGCAGAGTTATAACTGATAACTCTCGTCCACAAATATATTGAGGGAAGGCAACGAAGAGGATTTGAAAGCAAGGCAGAATTGCAGGAAACTGATTTCAGGAGGTATATTCGAATCGCCTTTAAAACACAGGAAAAGCGGCAAAACCTCGACAATGATGCCCTTGGCCAAAAAGGGCGTATGCGTTTTTTCCTGAATATATTCAGGAAAAAACGCATACGCCCTTTTTGGCCAACCAAGCAACCTGGAAAGGCAAATCAGCGCTACAAAGAAGTCTCGCTTCCCATCGGTCAAAAGGACCATGCTGAATAAAGTGTCAAAACCAGAAATGCAGGGCAGGCCATGGAGAAACGGGAGCCTTGCTACGCTGATGGGCGGGATGTAAATTGCCAACAGCCACTCTGGAGAAGTGTACGGTGTGTCCTGAAACACCTAAAAAACTCAGCTTAGAGAGCATAGGGCATTTCCACTCATGGGCGTATAAATTGGGAAAACTAAAAATCAGGAAGACACAGGCACCCCAAAGTTTAGGGCTGCTCTGCTGACAAGAACCTCCACTTCGTTACTCCTTAAATATCCCAGGAAAGAGAAAAATGGATAAAGACGTTGTGGTCCTTATGTAGAATGGAATATCACTGAGCCATGAAATCAACATCATAAGGCTACTGGCAGCATGATGAGTGGATTTAGGTACGACGATTCTACGTGAAATAAGTCAAACAGAAAACGACACTTATCATAAGATATCACTTATAGAGGGAATGTAAAAACCGCTACACTTGAACTGAATTACAAAACAGAACAGAGTCACACGTTTAGAAAACACACTATGGCTGCTTAACGGGAAAGGTGAGGTGGGGTGATGCGTAAAAGAAGGGTTTCAAATTAGCTCAGATACCGTTCCATAAACCCAATATGTAATAGACAAGACCTACTCCTTGCTCAGTGAACTTGACTCAACACCCCCTATTCAACGCCCAAGAATATATCTGACTAGTAAGAATCTTAAAACCTATGTGTTGATATCCCTCTGTAAGTGAGTCAAGTGGGTGTAAAGCGGCCTAAACACAGCAGTGAAAAGCAGCTAAACCCCATTATAAAAATCAACTACTTTTAAAAAGCCGTGAAACAAAGACAGTGAAAGAGAGAAATTCTTACAAAATTCGTTCAGGGGCTGTGATGCCACCTGGATTGACCATATCTAGACCCACTGCTGATTGAGACATAAGGGTGAACACTCTTGGGGCTGAGAGGTTTGGTGAGGTTGGGTGAGTAAACGCAGACCCTTTAAAGTAATACTGCGTGGTACCCATCCCATGGGTCCCAAATCTCCAGGTTCAAGGGCATCTTCCTACATGGAAAACATGCATGAGACACCCAGAAGATGGTACACCGTGTGATCGGGAAAGGTTTCTAAAACGCACCTCATTTCTCATCTCCTTGTGCTCGGGTTCGCCATTCCAGCCGCTTTACTAGCAATCTCCCTCCTTGGAGAATCAGCACCTTTAACCTCCTGTTCCGTCCAGGTTGCCATTTCTCCTGAGGATGAACGGGAAGAGGGCGAAACAATGAGAGACTAGCTCAAGAAGTTGGGGCAGGCACAGGTCACTCTATTTTCCCATCAGGAAGAAGAATTAACCACAGGCTCAGCCTGCCGCCCGGAACCAGAATAGGGCCTGAAGCAATCCTGCGCTTTTGCGGCCAGCTCCCAAAAAAGCGAGTTGAAAAATGGAGCTCAGGGGCACTGCAATTCACAAA